>NC_057809.1:148127112-148171109 GCF_018294505.1 Triticum aestivum
GAGTTCACCTCCGACGAGTCCAGTGAGCCGCTCGACGTCGCGTCGAGACGGTCTTTGGGTGGTCTGCATAAGCATATTCGACATAAGGGAAAGTTGTGCAATAGACGAATACTATGAATTACTCCGGTATCCGGATACTTACGATTTTGCCAGGGGCTTGGCCCTGGGCTGCCACTCCTCTTCGCCGTCGTCGGCATCGTCGGAGTAGTCCGAAGGAAGGGTTTTCCCCTTCTTGGACCCTCCGGCCTCCTCAGAGAGGGCGGCCTTCCTTTTCTTCTCTCCTCCCGCTGGAGGGGGAGAGGTCTCTTCTTCTTCCTCCTCGTCTTCACGAGAGGAAGGCGCTTCGGGACCGTCGGATGACGAATCCGACACCTCCTGGCGCCGGGCACTCTTTCGAGTCCCCGTGGCAATTTTCGTGGCCTTCTTCTACGGCACCACATAGGGCGCCGGAACCAGCAGCTTCGCCAAGCGAGCGTCCGCTGGGCCTTCGGGCAAAGGAGTCGGACAGTTGATCTATCCGGATGTCACCTCCCAATCCTATCAAAGATAAGGGAACTCAGATCCCGCATAGAGTCAAACTATGAAAAATTGATACACTGTAAAAGGACAAAGACAGCTTACCGCATGAGCGTGATGCTGAGTACTGAATCCGCGATCTTCGGCAGCGGATGCGGGAGCCTCGGCGCCCTTGAAAAGCATCCTCCAGGCATGTTCGTACGTCGTGTCGAAGAGCCTGTTTAGAGTTCGATGCTGCGCCGGGTCGAACTCCCACAGGTTGAAGGCCCGTCGTTGACACGGGAGGATCAGGCGGATGAGCATAACCTGGACTATGTTGACAAGCTTGAGCTTCTTGTCCACCAGGGTTTGGATGCATGTTTGGAGTCCGATCAGCTCTCCTTTTTTACCCCAAGACAGGCCTATCTCCTTCCAGGAGGTGAGCTACGTAGGAGGGCTGGATCGAAACTCAGGGGGTGCGACCCATTCGGCGTCGCGCGGCTCGGTGGCGTAAAACCACCCTGATTGCCACCCCTTCAGGGTCTCCACAAAGGAGCCCTCGAGCCACAGGACGTTGGCCATCTTGCCAACCATGGCACCGCCGCACTCCGCCTGGTTGCCGCGCACCACCTTTGGCTTGACGTTGAAAGTCTTAAGCCATAGGCCGAAATGGGGGCGGATGCGGAGGAACACCTCGCACACGATGATAAACACTGAGATGTTGAGGATGAAGTTCGGGGCCAGATTGTGGAAATCCAGGCCGTAGTAGAACATGAGCCCCCGGACAAATGGATGCAGAGGGAAGCCCAGTCCGCGGAGGAAATGGGGGAGGAATACCACCCTCTCATGGGGCCTAGGAGTGGGGATGAGCTGCCCCTTTTCAGGAAACCGGTGCGCGATGTCGCTAGCCAGATATCCGGCCTTCCTCAGCTTTTTTATGTGTCCCTCCGTGACGGAGGAGACCATCCACTTGCCTCCCGCTCCGGACATGACTAGGGAAGGTTGAGGTGGTAGTGCGGACTTGGGCGCTGGAGCTCGAGTGCGCAAGAATGGATAGGCGAAGGAGGAAGAAGGCGTAGGTGAAAAGGTGGATCCTTATCCCCTTATATGGGTGGACGCAACTACATGTCCCCACCAGCCTGGTGAAACTCGCTTATCTCCAAGCGTCGTAATCAAAGGCGCGGTTGGGTTACCCACGCCCGTATTGATGAGAATCCCGGAATAAGGGGACACGATCTCTGCTTTGACAAGACGTGCCAAGGAAACCGCCTCGCATAACGCTTTGAGGTGGGATAATGAAACGACTCGGATAAAGGCTTGGCCGTGGTGTGTCATGCTACGGAATACGTCAGCAGATTATATTTGTGTAAATATTATTCTCTCTATGGCAATATGTGGAAACTTATTTTGCAGAGCCGGACACTATCTTTGTGTTCAAAATCTTCTATGAAGTACTTGGAGGAGGAACCCGCCCTGGAATGCCGAAGACAAACTGCGCGCCGGAATCGTTGTCATTGAAGTCTGGTTCAGGGGCTACTTAGGGAGTCCTCGATTAGGGGGTGTTCGGATAGCCGAACTATACCTTCAGCCGGACTCCTGGACTATGAAGATGCAAGATTGAAGACTCCGTCCCGTGTCCGAAAGGGACTTTCCTTGGCGTGGAAGGAAAGCTTGGCGATACGGATGTTCAGATCTCCTACCATTGTAACCGACTCTATGTAACCCTAACCCTCACCGGTGTCTATATAAACCGGGGGGTTTTAGTCTGTAGGACAACATACACATCAACAATCATACCATAGGCTAGCTTCTAGGGTTTAGCCTCTCTGATCTCATGGTAGATCTACTCTTGTACCACCCATATCATCAATATTTATCAAGCAGGACGTAGGGTTTTACCTCCATCGAGAGGGCCCGAACCTGGGTAAAACTTCGTGTCCCTTGCCTCCTGTTACCATCCGGCCTAGACGCACAATTTGGGACCCCCTACCCGAGATCCGCCAGTTTTGACACCGACACCAATAGTCCAGCCAAAGGATATAGTCCGGTTGTCCAGAGACCCCCTAATCCACGACTCGCTTAGTAGTCCCCGAACCAGGCTTCAATGACGATGAGTCCGATGCACAGATTGTCTTCGGCATTGCAAGGCGGGTTCTTCTCCAAATTCTTAATATATGCTGAGTAGTGTCCGGCCCCCCATAAATGTTGCACTTCTTGGCTTCTGCGCCCAATAAGGGCTATCTTCCACGTGTCGAGCGAATGCGAGGAGCCAGGGTGTTTTTACATTCGCCCACTAGCCATGTAAATAAATTGTCTATTAAAGGGACATGGATTCTTAGATCCAAACCACACCATCCTCCCATGGTGAGTATCCAGCGGAGCGCGTCGGAAATATCCATTCCAACATGGCCGCCCATCGCAGCTCCTCCTCCCGCTCCCGTAGCCCTAAGCCCGGTGATTGGGAGAAGTGTTCTGTGCCGCACAGCCAATTAGTAGAGTTGCAGACCCAGGGATTTCTCCCTCCAGCACATATGGTCCCCGTTTGAGTCGGGCTCGCCACCTATAATGGCGGGGAGCAAGCGGAGAGCTTCCCCAATCCCGTCAAAGGGGAGCGGGTATGCCTTGTCTATTATTTACTAAGGGGACTTGGATTTCCAATCCATCCGTTCCTCCGCGGGCTCCTGGAGTTTTAGGGCTTCCAGTTGCATAATTTCACCCCCGCTTCCATAGTACACATCGTTGGTTATGTTGCCCTTTGTGAGATGTTTCTGGGCTGCGAGGCTCATTTTAAGCTGTGGAAGAGGCTATTCTGCCTTGTGCCCCGCACACAGGAGGAGTCGCTATGTCAAGTGGGCGGAGCCGAAATATGGCGCATCGCCGGGACCGGATACCTGTCCGGTATCCCGAAGAAGATGTCCGAAGACTGGCCTTCGGAGTGGTTTTACATGGAGGACGTCCCCCTTCCAGATCCTATCCGGAGGGGTCTTTCCGAGTTCAACAATGCTCCTTTGAAGAAACGCCGAAGCTGGCGCCCACGGAGCCCCCAGGAGGAAGACAACGGAGATGTCCTTTACCTGATGGACCAAATTAAAGTGCTGGCTCAATCAAGATTGACAATAATCGAGGTTATGTCAATATGCATAATGCGGGGGGTGCAACCACTTCAATATCGAGGGCACCCCCTGTGGTGCTTTAACGGGGAAGATGATGCCACCCGCTGCGGGCGCAAGGGACCGGACTCCGCTGCTGCTCTAGCAAAAATTCTGTCCGAGTTGTTCAAGGGAGAGGAAGAGGAGTTCATCCGTATTAAGCCACGGGATGGATTCTCCATGTACAACCCTTCAAGCTAGATGAGTTGTCACTCTTTACTCCCAACCTTCCCGCATTCTTCGTCGTAAATACTGACCTTGCCGTTTCCCGGCAGGAACTGCGAAAAGCTGTAAGGGAGGTCAAGAGCCCACCTCCACAACCGGAGGACCCTAACCGGGCCCTCGATCCCGGACTCGAAGAGGATCCGTTTATATTTGTGGAGCTGATAGACAGGACATTCTATCAATTGAGCTGCGATGATGCCATGGTGGCCATCGTGGCCGACTATCCTGGGCTACTCCCTGCATCGCATGTAAGAAAAACCAGAGGCCAACTTCCAAGAAGGATCCCCTTTTATGCACTTCACCTATCGTACACATATGGTGTTTTACAGGGACGGCCTTCGGGACGCCACGCCGAACCCGCAGTGACTCGCCAACAAGGGGCACCGAAGCAGGGTAGGCCAAAAAGGAAGGCGGTCAGGACTGAGACGCCGGCGCAGAGGTATGATACAAAACCTCGCTCCGTAGTTGTCGTCTTTCTTAATATTTAATGACTTCCATGTTTCCTAGTAGAAAAAACGCTCGCCGGACTATATCCGGAGAGGTTGTCGGTCACGCCTCCACCATTTGAGCTCCAGGGCCGGACATAGAGGTGGAAGCTAACACGGGGCGAACACCGGATGCTCCTCCTACAGAGGATGCGGACATACTATCCACTACAAATTCCAAAGTGGAGAGCGCCATGAATCACAGGTGTCGCCGGGCCGTACTCCATGACGCTTGTTTCTCCCAAGAGGAGTTCGATGCCTTCAACTCAGGAGACGCGTACATCCGTGCTGCTCAAAATGGTGTAGCCAGAGCCACGGACCAGTATGTAAGGGATATACGGGTAAGAAAATCTGACGATTATATGTATCAGTAGCCCCTGAGACTTGAAACAGTTGACACAACTGATTTAAGGATCATTATTTGTGCAGGTTCTTACAGAGAAGAATTCCCAATTGTCTCAAGAGCTGGAAGAGTGCAAAGCCCAGCTACGGGCCGCTGTTGTCGTGTTGAAGGAGTCCAAGAAGGGCCCCTCTGGTAACACTTGATTCCATTGCAAAGAATGACAGGTACCCGATAGTATGCGGCATGCATGCAAATCTAATAGTAGATGTTGCAGATGACCCCAGAGTGAATCCAGAGGCCATGCCGGTGAATGCGGAACATGCTGATCGACAGCTAAATGCTGGCGAGTGTGTGCTTACGTGAGTCAGGCAGGAGAAAAATAATCTCCAGGATGCCAATATCCAGCTAGGCGTGGAACTGAAAGATGTCTGAGCCAAACTTGCAGACTCCGTGAAGGAGAATAAGCGGCTTTGACGCGGCATTTTAGTAAGTGCTTGAACGAACTTTGGAAGGAGTTCGGCGAAGAAGCCGGCTAACGGAGTTATGTCTGCAGGTATGCTGACGGGTCGTCTCGCGGAGGAGATGCCCGGGTCTGCAGGTGATCTTCTACCAGAGCTCTCAGAACTGCACGAACAAGGTTGGCAGGTGATGCAGGGTATTGCCCAAGCCTTGTAGCCATCCGCGTCCCCGCCAGGAGGCATGGGGGTCTTATAGAGAAGCTCAAGGGAGCGCGGTGGCGCTTTCGATTATGGAAGATATCGGCATGCCGACAAGGTGCAAAGGAAGCCTAGGCTATGGTGAAGACGCGGTGTACCAAAGCTGACCCAAACCACATGGCCGAGGTCGGATCTGCGGGGCCCAATGGGAAAGAGATCCCCGTCAGTTTGGTGTATGACCAAGTAGAATTAGCTGCAAAGTATTCCCAACAGGATTGTAGACTAGACAACATGTTGGATGGTATAGAAGAAGAATTTGATCAGTCTTAGTGACTATGTACTTCAAGTGACATATATAATATCCCTAGCCGGATTGTAAATCATTTGTCATGGCGGACCTTTTCGCTTCTACCTCTGGACCCGATAGTCCGGAGTGTATCCGAATACCCGCTTGGTTATGTAAAAACCGGGGTATGCATGGAAACCAGGCGTAGGGGTCATAAGTGCTTGAACAGACAAGTACCCAACTAGCTATGTTATATTACACGGATAGTAAGAAACATCTTCGAGGGAGAATAGTTCCATTAAGGGTTCCTTTCCCTGGGTACGCATGCCCTAATGTGCATGTCCGAACTGCGAAAAGAGACGCAGGCTATAAACATCTGGGGGCATGAGTCAAATTAAATAAAAGTCATCTTTTGTTCACCGACTGAATATTCCCTTAGGAATGCTAGCTTTCGGCTTCACCCAGTCTGAGGTACACATCCGGCTGACCCGGCAGTAACAGTCGCAAAGGTGCTCCCCTTATGCCCTAGCCGAATTAACGGGAACGTAGGGCATAAATACAAGAGCCAGGCAACCCAGCTTGGCCAAAACTTAAGTCATATCGATGCATATAATGGCGAAAAAGGTATATGTTGAAGAATAACACATGTGCGGGGCATAAAGCCTAGAAAAATAGTTATATTAAGCTTCTATATAAGAAGCCCACAGGTATAATGAGCGCGGTTAGCGCGTCAAGATTGTGTAACCAAGACACAAGTTTAGCCTTTTAAGGCCTTGAGGAGAATAAAAAGAGAGAAAAAGAGAAAAGACAGATAATTGATATGAAAAAATTGATGGAGGTAACGAGACGAACATAGAGTCCGGCACTAGGCGTAGAATCTTCGAAGTCTAGCTGCGTTCCATGGGATTGGCTCGAGTCGATTGTCCGATGCATCCCGCAGACGGTACGCTCCACCGGTCAGAACCTGGTCAATAATGAAGGGTCCTTCCCATTTGGGCTTGAGCTTGTTTCTTTTCTTCTCCGGCAGGCGTAGAACTAGTTCGCCAACGTTATAGGTTTTGGCCCGTACTTCTCTGCTTTGATACCTTCGAGCCTGTTGTTGATAGAATGCGGAACGGGCTTTTGCCACGTCGCGCTCCTCCTCTAGGGCGTCCAAACCGTCCTGCCGATCGATCTCGACCTCTTTTTATTCGTACATGCACAATCGAGGTGTGTCATGAATTATGTCGCAAGGCAGAACCTCCTCTGTGCCGTACACCATAAAAAATGGTGTGTATCCGGTGGTGCAATTTGGCGTGGTCCGCAGCCCCCATAGTACAGAGTCGAGCTCCTCTACCCAGTGCGTGTTTGATTCCTTTAAGGACCGCACTAATTTGGGTTTGATGCCGCTCATGATAAGACCATTTGCTCGCTCGACTTGACCATTATTTTGCGGGTGATAGACAGAAGCATAATCGAGCTTGATGCCCATGTTGTTGCACAAAAGTTTTACCTTGCCGGCTGTAAAGTTCGTGCTGTTGTCAGTGATGATGCTGTGGGGGATGCCATAACGGTGTACAACCCCAGATATGAAGTCTATCACCGGTCCGGATTCAGCCGTTTTGACAGGTTTGGCTTCTATCCATTTGGTGAATTTATCCACCATGACCAGTAAGTATTTTTCTTATGGGTTCCCCCTTTAAGGGGTCCGACCATATCAAGCTCCCAGACCGCAAAGGTCCAAGTAATGGGGATTGTTTGGAGAGCGGTAGGCGGCATATGGCTTTGGTTTGCAAAAAGCTGGCAACCGACACAATGTTGTACCAAATGCTGTGCATCTGCTCGGGCCGTCGGCCAATAGAAACCTGTATGGAAGGCCTTGCTTACAAGGGCCTGGGCTGCGGCGTGATGGCCGCCGACTCCAGCATGGATTTATGCCAAAAGCTTCCACCCTTCCTCTTCGGAGATGCACCTTTGATGGACTCCGGTAGTGCTTTTCTTATAAAGCTTTCCCTCGTGAACCTTGTAGGCTTTAGATCGCCGCACTATGCGGCCTGCCTCATTTTAGTCCTCGGGTAGTTCCTGCCTGGTTAGGTAGGCCAGGAATGGTTCTGTCCACGGGGCGATGATGGCCATTATCACGTGGGCTGAAGGTGTTATTTCGATGGCACAGCGTCCAATTGTGTCAGATTGTTCGGTATCTGGTGTTGTGGTCGGGTCCGGACTATTGTTACTGGTGTCCCCTTTCCATGCCATGGATGGCTTAAACAGCTTTTCTAGGAACATGTTAGGTGGGACAGGGTCGCGCTTAGCGCCGATACGGGCGAGGATATCCGCCGCCTGATTGTTTTCCCGAGTCACATGGTGGAATTCAAGCCCCTCGAACCGAGCTGACATTTTGAGGACGGCGTTGCGATATTCCGCCATTTTCGGATCCTTGGCATCGAAGTCTACATTTATTTGGGGTATTGCGAGGTTCGAGTCCCCACGCACCTCCAGGCGTTGAATGCCCATGGAAACTGCCATCCGGAGACCGTGTAATAGGGCCTTTTATTCGGCTGCGTTGTTGGAGTCTGTGTATAGTATTTGGAGTACGTATTGGACTATATCTCTGGTGGGGGACGTCAGGACGATGCCAGCCCCCAGACCAGCTAGCATTTTAGAGCCGTCAAAGTGCATGATCCAATTGGAGTATGCGTCGTACTCTTTAGGGAGTTCGGCTTCTGTCCATTCGGCAACGAAATCGGCCAGTACTTGCGACTTAATGGCCCGCCGTGGTCTATATGTTATGTCGAACGGGTGGAGCTCGATAGCCCATTTGGCAATCCGGCCCGTGGCATCGCGGTCGTTTATTATGTCATTGAGTGGTACTTCTGAGGCCACCGTAATTGAACACTCTAGAAAGTAGTGTCGTAATTTCCGGGATGCCATGAATACCGCGTTTGCTATCTTTTGATAATGTGGGTACCGTGATTTGCATGGAGTGAGGACAGTGGATACATAATATACCGGCTTTTGAAGTGGGAATTTATTTCCGTCCGTCTCTCGTTCGACGACGAGCACTGCGCTTACAACTTGGTGAGTTGCCGCTATATATAACAGCATTGGTTCGCCGACATTTGGTGCGGCCAAGATTGGGTTGGTGGCCAAGATGGCTTTTATTTCTTCCAATCCGGCCGTGGCTGCATCCGTCCACTCGAAGAGTTCGGTGCGCCGAAGAAGGCGATAGAGGGGGAGCGCCTTTTCTCCTAATTGGGAGATAAAGCGGCTTAAGGCCGCCACACATCCAGTTAACTTCTGGATTTGCTTGAGGTTAGTTGGGATAGCCAACTGCGACAAAGCCCGGATCTTAGCCGGATTTGCTTCAATTCCTCTACTGGAGACAATAAAGCCCAGGAGCTTTCCGGCAGGCACGCCAAAAACGCATATTTCTGGATTGAGCTTAATGTCATATATTCGGAGATTGTCGAACGTGAGTCTCAAGTCATATATTAAGGAGTCGACGTGTCTGGTTTTAACGACCAGATCGTCGTGTATGCCTCCACTGTTTTGCCGATCTACTTTTCCAAACATGTCTGAATCATGCGCTGATACGTTGCGCCGGCGTTTTTGAGCCCGAAGGGTTATTGTGTTAAAACATAAGGGGCCGTATGGAGTGATAAATGCCGTTGCAGCTTGATCGGACTCTGCCATCTTAATTTGGTGGTAACCGTAGTATGCGTCGAGGAAGCACAATGAGTTGTGTCCTGCGGTGGCGTCGATAATTTGATCGATGCGAGGGAGGGGGAAGGGATCCTTTGGGCAAGCCTTATTAAGGTCCTTGAAGTCGACGCATAGGCGCCAAGATTTGTCCTTCTTTGGTACCATTACCAGGTTTGTTAGCCAGTCCGGATGTTTTATTTCTCTGATGAATCCGGCCTCCAGTAACTTGGATAGCTCCCCTCCCATGGCTTGTCGCTTAGGTTCGGAGAAACGCCGAAGAGTCTGCTTGACCGGCTTGAATCCCTTTAGAATGTTAAGGCTATGCTCGGCCAGCCTGCATGGGATTCCTGGCATGTCTGAAGGATGCCAGGCGAGTATGTCCCAATTCTCGCGCAGGAACTCCCGTAGTGCGGCGTCTACAGCGGGGTTTAACTGTGCCTCGATGGATGCTGTTTTTGTGGGGTCCGTTCCATGGACTTGGAATTTGACTATTTCATCCGCTGGTTTAAAAGAGGTAGACTTGGATCTTTTATGGAGTATCACGTCGTCCCTGTCCACTGTGGAGCACAACGCAGTTAATTCCTCCGCCGTCAGGGCTTCGGATAATGCCTCGAGGGCTAGTGCGACTGTCCTGTTTTCGGCGCGGAGTGCTATGTCCGGATCACTAGCTAGAGTGATAATTCCATTAGGCCCGGGCATTTTGAGCTTCATGTACCCATAATGGGGTATGGCTTGGAAGATCATGAATGCCTCCCACCCTAGAAGGGCGTGGTATCCGCTAATGAATGGGGCCACTTGGAATGTAATTTCTTCGGACTGGTAATTCTCCGGAGTGCCGAATACCACATCTAGTGCGATTTTTCCAGCGCAACGTGCCTCCCGACTGGGGATGATTCCTCGGAAGGTTGTGCTGCTTTGCTCAATACGGTTTTTGTCTATTCCCATTTTTTGAAGAGTTTCCTCATAAATGAGGTTTAATCCGCCGCCGCCGTCCATGAGCACTTTAGTAAGCCGAAAGCCGTCCACAATTGGACTAAGGACCAAGGCGGCTGGTGCTCGGGCTGTTCGGAATTTAGGTTCGTCACTAGCATTGATGGTGATAGCCGTGTCGCTCCATGGATTTATTGCTGCCACGTGGCAGACCTCAGCAAGGCTGCGGAGTGCTCGCTTACGCCTATTATTTGAGGCGAAGGTCCCGAAGACTATTAGTACTGTATTGTTATCCACGGGATGGTGCTCTACGGTGTTTTGAATGAGGAGATCCTCACCGCTTTTGGCTACCTGCCGGAGTACCCAACATGCTCTAAGGCTGTGTGTTGGTATGGTATCCGCTGTACTATGAATTTTGCAGGGCCCGTTAAGCCATCCCTCCAATACGGTTCCACACCCTGTAGTGGGTTGCTTCTTTGTAAGTGAGTCGGGCGACTTATGAGAGTGCACCCTTTTAGTTCGGGTCGGGGGTTTTGTCAGAGCCGGATTATCCCAAAATTTTGTTTGGGTTTTCCAGGAACTTTCCATCGCACAGTACTTCCGTACTATGGCCGCCAAGTCAGAGAAGTGTGGTATGTCACGGCGACTTATGGCATTGAGGATTCCCTTGTCCATGCAATTGTTGCAAAAGAACGAAATTGTGTCTTCCTCGCGACAGTCCTTGACCTTGTTCATTACAAGGAGGAATCTGGCCCAATAGTGATGTACTGTCTCTTGGGGCTCTTGCCTAACATGGGAAAGATCGTTTGTATCTGGGTGGGTGGGTGGATTTAAGTCCAGACCTTGACCCAATCTGAGACCTCGGGGCGGGGGAGTTTCCGATCTTGGAAGTTCGGGCTCCGGGATGTCGCCCCGCAGGTTCGGCATGCAGCCTGATTCTAGGTTCAGGGTTAGGGCGATGTCCTCCCGTGGGCGGGTATCCGGCTCGAAGAGCTCAGGAATCCGGACATAGTTCGTCCTCAGGATTGAGGGAGAATCTCCGCATTGCTCCTCCACCACTGCTATCTGATGGGTGACCGGCGGAGAGTTAATCCCCCTTTGGTCGGGTTTAAGCCCAATCCGATCGTAGTCCGTAGCGACTCCTAGAGCGGCGATGCGATCCAAGAGCTCGTTCAAAGAGGAGAGCTCCATTGGATCAATCTGCTCGGTGAATTTCGAGCCGATGTGGAGGCTATTTTCGATGACCCGAGAAGTCATCGTCGGTGTTTCGGCCGAGCGGGCGGTCATCACCAAGCCGCCTCGTCGGAGCATTTGGCCTACAGCCAGGGCTCCTCCGGAGGTGATGTTGTCCTTGACAACGAGACGAGCGATCCCTCCTTATGATGACGACATAGTGGAAATCTCAATGAAAGCACCAATGTCGGTGTCAAAACCGGCGGATCTCGGGTAGGGGGTCCCGAACTGTGCGTCTAAGGCGGATGGTAACAGGAGGCAGGGGACACGATGTTTACCCAGGTTCGGGCCCTCTTGATGGAGGTAATACCCTACGTCCTGCTTGATTGATATTGATGATATGAGTATTACAAGAGTTGATCTACCACGAGATCGTAGAGGCTAAACCCTAGAAGCTAGCCTATGGTATGATTGTTGTTATCCTACGGACTAAACCCTCCAGTTTATATAGACACCGGAGGGGGCTAGGGTTACACAAAGTCGGTTACAAGGTAGGAGATCTACATATCCGTATTGCCAAGCTTGCCTTTCACGCCAAGGAGAGTCCCATCCGAACACGGGACGAAGTCTTCAATATTGTATCTTCATAGTCAAACAGTCCGGCCAAAGGATATAGTCTAGCTGTCCAGAGACCCCTAATCCAGGACTCCCTCAATGACTAACTGGTACAGTATGCAGAGAAAACATAAACTACTCTACCACTACTCCACCTCTAGTACTAGTATCAAAAAAGATATATAGGTTGGAGCTTCAACGCTTGCTTGCTAAGGGCTACCCACTTGCTTCTCACACTATCACCCTCTTTCCAGATGTAAAAAAAGATGGTGGTGCCCCTCTCTCTCCCTCCTCACCGGTGGTCACAGATCCACCAGGGAAGAAAAGGACGTGCATTGTTGATGCACTCGTCGTCAGCGAGCAAGGTCACTCACTGACCACAAGGCCGTCCTCTCAGACCTAGCGCCCGCGCGGGATGGCCTCCGTCCCCAAGCTCGCTACCGTAGTGTGTGCGGAGGATGACGACCACGAGCGAAGCCAGTTCTCGCTGACCCTTAGGTATGCTACCTCTTTTTGACCCATACCCTTGTTCTATTTCCCCATCTGCCACATCCTTGCATGTGGATCTTTTTCCACTCCTCCATCTCCCAATTTTCTATCCTCTGCTCTACTGGTCACGCAGACGAAAACCTTAATTTGCACTATTAAAGGAAACCGTACTTCATGCAGACTAATCCATGTCTAGGTTGAATAAGGAAAGGAAGGGAGAAAGTACTGTCGAAGATACTAGGCATCGAACCCGTATCTAGGTTGAAAAGGGGAAAATCAGTAGCTAAGGAGCAAGTCTCGTATCTCTTGGTTGAACAAGGGTAGAAAGTCATGACAACACAATAGAGAATGACCAGGTCGATCGGTTTGTTGTCCTCACATAGGAAAAAGGTGGCTAAAGAGAACAAAAATGGGACGTAATCCACATATGCTGCCTGGATATTTGTTGCTCCGGGCAACCATCCCTCCCTCACCACTCTATGCATCCGTGGAGGTACATCGTACTGGTGCACCCACTGTCTGAATGGCCCTCCCATGCTCGTATTGCCACTTTTTTGTTGTTAGTATAACACCCACGGTAAAGTCAAGCAATGTGATTGCTAAAGTGATGCACATTGAACTAATGCCGCACTCAGTCTAATGCCACCGATAAATTTAAGCAATGCCATTTAATGTCACTGGATTATTTTAGGGTTAGTTGTTGATTGTGGATGTATTAAAGATTTTTTTCAACTAAGGCATTCTAAGGCTGTTGCATAGCCAATATATCAACGATGAAACTTGTTACTACCTTCAGATTTTCGCACTGTTAATGCTTATAGATTACATACCTCACTTCCATGAGATAAGTCAATTTTTTTGTACAGTGTCACCAAAATGCCAAGGCACTGATGTCATTTTATTTTGGTTAAACCGCACAAAAAATTATGAAGAGTAAAGGAAAGGTCAAGAGTGGGCACCTCCTCCTCCGACTGTTCTCTTGATTCGTTCGATCAAGTTTTTATGTTTGGTCGATTATCTAGATTGGGATAGAAATTTTGAGGTCCCCTTGTGTTCGAAATGATATTTACCTTGAAGGTACACGGTTTGCAAAAAAAAATTATACTGTCATTAGTTAATAATGCTAGTTACCTTCAGAATTTTGTATTTGGTTTAATGTTGTTGCACAACTAGTATACCAATGCTGAAACTTGTTACATTTACATTTTGTATTGTTAATGCTTATAGAAATCTTCCAGTGCTATCTTATGGAAATCTATTCAGTAAAACCATTGTATTGTACCTCGTAATAAAACTACTCTACTATTACACTAGCCACTGGATTAGTGTATATTTGTACTATTCAAATGGTATTGCATTAGCGTATGGACATATATAAGGTGTGGCAAGCTTTCCCAGGTATGTGCTCAAGAAAACTACTACCTGTTTTTCTAAATACTAGACGCTTGGGTACTTTAAATTGAACTGTGAAAATGTCTTATATTAAGGAACAGATGGTGTAGAGTTCACTCAAGTTATACCGATAAAGCTAGTCACACCTTTGATAAAATTAATGTTCATTATGTTATCGGAGGAGGCCTGCATGTTTGTCTCCAATGCCTGTCGATTACATACCTAGCATCATGATGTAATGTTAAGTCATTGCTTTTTCTACAGTGTCACTGAATTGTGAAGGCGGTGATGGCGTTTTATTTTAGTTGAACTGCACAAAATATGCTTAAAAGAAGAGGAAAGGTCAGTAATGGCTCAATCTTTCAGAAAATACTATGTATGCCTTCCTGACATCCGCCGTTGTTGCCTTATTTATTCCTAAAAAAGGTGGTTAGAAACATTCTTGCTACCTTTTCCCATTAAGAAATTGGAAAGCTTATATTTGTGAGTCTATGCTTCAACAGTGTCACTTCTATAGTAATCGCACTTTCAATATCTGTGCAAACATGGATGCTCGATTTTAGTGGAACTGCACAAAAAGTCCAAATGGTTTAGCATTAGGAGCATATTTTCTTCCAAACCGTTATTTCCAATTGGTGGCACTATGAGTTGTTCATTACGAAGGTATATGGTTGCTACTATCTTGCTACTCTTTTTGTACTGTCATTAGATAGTAATATTAGTGGTTTGCATGTGAATTTATTGGCAGGGTGGACCTACATTGGAGGTGCAGGGCATGATTCAATGATTGGATGCTCAATTTCGCTTGTATCGATTTCTCCTGTTCCATCACTGCGAACATGGATATCCTTGGTCTGATGAACAATAGGCGCTATATTTCTGCTCTATACCAGCAAATCAATTGAGTACAAAATTTTCCAGGGCAAAACATGACAATATCAAGTTGTCCAGTGCAAAACATGACCGATGCTAAGCGGAAGAGACGTGTTTAAACCAAAAATACAAGGTGGGGTATATGTTTACTAGATGCTTGATATTTGTGCAGACAGATGTCTGCCTGTTGGTATTTGTCAAACAACCAAAGTGACCACAATTTTAGTGGAACTGCACAAGAGAATAGTATAGTCAGTGCATGCAACGCCATTTGAAAATAGAGACAGAAAGATTGGATAGTCACTTCATGGACTGCACAAAAGTAGTACTATACTATTTATTAGCCAACACTAGGTGCTTCATTACTTTGGTCTGAGTATACACTGGCCATCATTTTTCCTAATTTAAAGTTTGTATTCCAAAAATAATATCACCTTGTGATCGAGACAAGACCAAATCATATTGCAGTGGATGTTCCTCCATCATGTGTGGTTCATTCTCATGGTTCCAGCTGTGTGTGAAACCACTTACGTTTGCAAGAGGAATTGTAGACTTCACAAACAAATTTGTCTTTCACTTTGTACTGAATGTTGGCCCAGAAAAGCATGCATGTTAGTAGGAAGAAGAGATGTTTTTCTAGATCTTTGATTTTGGAGCTACATATTTGTATATGATATGTGCATCATTGAGATGCATTAACATGTTGATCTTATGTATGGGAATCGTACTAGTTGGTTGTGAATTTGGGCTACTAATGTGAACATATTACAATGCCAGGCCTGTGAGTCTCGTGTGAACATTTCGAAAGGATCGACTCTTACTACTGTGCACATCATAATCCTTATTTATGTGTTCTCAGTGTTTAGAAGTTACTAGCAGTTCCTTATTTCTGTTCGCTCGGTGTTTACAAGTTACTGATCGATCACTAGCTAGCTGACTAATACGCTCCTGGCAGTTTTAGTTGCGATGCAAGATCCGAAGGTGGCAGTTTTTTGAATAAAAATGCCTACCTCTGAAGAAACTAACATGCTATTCTAAAGAAAATGACATGCAAATCTGAAGAAACTGCCAGGAAAAACGTTCACAAATGCCTTATCTCCCAGCGAACGTTCATTAGCTATTGTGATGCTACATGTACACTATCCAACCAACTCTATCCTACGCGAATAACCAGTGGATCACGCACGTACCTCATCTGGATGAATTGAGCACACTTGTTTGACCGTCATGTCAACGTGCGACCCAGCACGGATGGGACGCACCACTGACGGGACGGGACGGCATAGTCATGATTTCAGTTTTTCTAGATTTCCACGGCAAGCTGGCGCGCTAAGCCATACTTGCTTATGCGTTGAATTCCGATGACCGTCGTGTTTCCCGCAACATGCTGGTTCACCTACCTTCCGCCTATAATGACTGGTTCCCGACATTCTCCGATGGAACCATCACCCAACTCGCCCTATCCTCATAAGCCCCCATCGGCCCGATGTCGCTTGCCACTTGCCCTCACTTTCCCCACGTCCGTCATGCCCCCGCCCTTCCGCAATAGGCGACACAGGAGGCGGTCACCACCGGAACTAGTGTCTGGTTTTTCACCGGAAGGCAGATGGAGGGAGGAGGCATTCTATCAGTCTTTAGATGGCAAGGCAGAGTATGACACTACCAAAAAAGATACATCCGTGACATTTTGGGCCGAATGAATTTTTTCTGTCATACTTATGACACTTCTATGACGATAATTGTGACAAAACCCGGTATCATCATCGATGTGGTGGGGTCCTATTTCTATGACAAAAAATCATGACAGAAAATGGGTTTTTCGTCCTAGGCGGGCCGGAGACGCAGCTGCATGACATTCTTTGGGCCGTCCATGACAGAAAAAACATGGTAGAAGCGAGGGCGAGGAAAATATCGGGGTGTTCCCGGTTACGGTGGGTGGTCGGGGCCGAGCGATGCACGTTTCTCTCGTACATGCACGCAATGCGTTGGGATCTAACTGAACTCGAGCGAGGCGTTGGGCTCTAACTGACCCGAGCGATTGCACTTCAGGCTATGTGTTACTGAACCCAAGCGATCGATCGATGGGTGTTAACTGAACCCGATCTAGCGAATCCTTCGCTACTACTGCTAACTGAAGCCGATCGATGCTGCCTTTGGATGAACAGTGAGCGTTGCTGGGGGGTTTGGATGAACAATTCCTAGTTGGGGTGGATGAACAGGACCCCGTGGTGTTGCCTCTGGATGAATAGTGAGCATTGCTTGGGGGTTTGGATTAACAGTTCTGGGTGGGGGTGGATGAATAGGACCCCTGGTGTTGCCTCTAGATGAACAGGACCCCGATCGATCAAGCTGGTTGGGGATGGATGAACAGGACCCCGTGGAGGGCTGGATGAACAGGACCACCCCGTGGAGGGCAGGATGAACAGTAGACGGTGGAGGGCTGGATGAACAGTAGCCCGTGGAGGGGTGGTTGAACAGGAGCCCGTGGAGAGGGCTGGTTCAACAGTAGCTGGTGGAGTAGCGCGCTGTGGAGGCTGGATGAATAGGAGCCTGTGGATGAACAATCGCAGGTGGAGGCTGGAGGAGGTCGACGGTGGATGAACAGTAGCCCATGGATGCTGGAGGGGGTCGACAGTGGAGATGAACATTATCCCGTGGAGTCCCGTTTTGCAGTACGCCACACTCCTCCCGATGAACAGGACTCCCATTTCAACCGTAGCGCTCCAACACAAGTCCGTTTCCTCCGTTTGTGGTACGCCACACCCCTCCCGATCAACATGACCCCCCTTTCGACCGTAGGAGGTCCGTTTCCTCCGTTTTGCGGTACACCAGACCCCTCCCGATGAACAGGATCCCGTTTCGACCATGGCCGGTTGAACACAAGGCCGTTTGCTCCCTTCTATGGTATGCTAGGCCTCGTTTCCATTGGCTGTTCCGTCCAAGCCCTCCCGATGAAAATGACGACGCATTCCATTCTGACCTAGCCGGTTGGTTCCCCGTGAACACGAGGACGACGCACTTTCTCCGTTCTGACCCAGCATGTACACGAGCCCTGGCTGTACGTATGTGCGAGTAGGCGTTCGAGACCCTGCCCGTATATACGTACGTGGTTGTATTTTCTTTCTTGCATACTGGCCGTTGTACGTACGCGTACATTCTACATGCATGCCTCAACTACGACACGTGCGCGCTCTACATCGACTAGTATGTATGTACACCTTCCCGACCAGAATGACAACGCTACGTACGCTTTGACCAGGTGGGTCCCGACTGTCAGGCACTTCCGTGCGTGCGAACATATAGCTGGTGGGTCCCAGCAGTCAGGGGGGCGAATCATTTTTTTGCCCGGACACACTTCCTTGCGTGCGAAGATGTAGCTGGTGGGTCCCAGCAGTCAGGGGGAAACGTTTTTTCGAGAAATACGGTGGCCCGTCCGGTGGGTCCCGCTGTCAGGTGGAGGAATAATTATTTTGCGCGTAATAAGGAGGCACTTCCTTGATGCGTCCATGGACCCAGCTGTCAGCCTCTCCACCTAGAGTCCATGTCCGATGGAAGCCATTCCTTGACCACGTTGACCATGCTGCGCCGAGAGCACCAGGGCGGTGGACAACAGCGAGGCCTAGGAAGGGGACGACGCGGAGCCGGGGAAGACGCGGCAGCAGAAGCCCGCGCGGAGAGGAGTATGAGGGTTCACTGGTTCGGCTGCAGTATGAGGCTGCCGTCGCCGCAGGGCCTGGCTAGCGGTGGGAATAGTAAGGGGCGGTGAGGCCTCCGAGGCAGCACAGCCGGCCACGGGAGGCAGGAGCATGTGGCACGACCGGCACTGCTTTGGGTGGCTGGAGCAAGAAGACGAGAGGTTGAAGAAGCACTACGGCCGTTGGATGGACATTGTACTGTCACTGGAGCTAGAATCGTTCATATTGACTAAGTTGACAAAGCACTCCATCCCCGTCAACTTAGTAGGCCCACAAGTCAGCCTCCCACCAAGGTGGGTCCCAACTAGCAGGGGGAGTATTCATTTTTTTGTGCGTAATAAGGAGGCACTTCCTTGCGTGCAAAGATATAGCTGGTGGGTCCGACCTATCAGCGGTGGGAACATTTTTTTCACGAAATACAGAGGTCCTTCTGGTGGGTCCCAGCTGTCAGGTGGAGGAATCATTATTTTGCGCGTAATAAGGAGGAATTTCCTTTCGTGCGGCCGTGGACCCAGCTGTTAGCCTCTCCACGCACAGTCTACTTCTGATGGTGTCGTTCGTTGACCACGTTGACCACTCCACGCCGAGCGCATCCAAGGTGGTGGACGACGGCGAGGCCCCGGACAGCAACGAGCTGGAGATGGGAAGACGCAGGAGTAGAGTCGCAGACGGAGAGGTGTACAAGGGTTAACTGGTTTTGGTGCGGTGTGGTTCGGCAGTCGGTGGAGAAGAACATGAGGTGTGGAGGGGTGGAGGGATGGCCTGGCCAATGGTGGAGTAGTGCTTCACAGCGAAGCGTGCTAAGCAGAGCTGCTAGCAGCACGAGGCGGGAGCAGGTGGTCCCGGCGGCGCTAGAGGAAGAAGACGAGAGATTGAAAATGGATGCGGGTCATTTGATGTAAATCCCATGGCTAACGATGTCAGAATCATTTTTTGAGTAAGTTGACAACGAATTGCATTGGCTTCGGCCTATTGGCCCACATTTACCCCCCCCCCCCAAATGTGGCACGTATTCAACCCATTTTTTCAGAATTTACAGTCTTTTTTGTGGGGTAGAATTTACAGTCCATTAGATCTTTTTTTTTTGAATTACAGTCCATTAGCTGGGCTGGGTGAACAAATAATGTAGCATCCATGCGTCCCATTTATGTTTTTCCTGAAGAATTACAGGGCATTTGCACTTTCTCGAAATACACAATTTTGTTGGGCTGATTCTAATTATAATGTTGGGGTGGGCGCATCAATGTTATCAAAAAAATAAACAGGGGCTAAGCATTTTGTTATATATATAGATATATGTATGTATGTATATATATAATAAGTGATTTATTATTACATTGGTCCTTAAATCTTACCAAGCTTTTGTACACAATCAACAGGATTTTTGTTGCCAAAAAAATCCAGGATTTTATTGTTAAGAAATTATTTTTATAAGTTAACAAGATGTGGGATATTGTTTTCTTACATATGTAAGTATCTGTTAAATATATGATGACAATAACAATAATATATAATAACATATAAAATAATTATATATATAATATAGTTATAAGGGAAACATAAGTTGGACCAGGCGTTCCTATTCTTATATAGAAAAATAGAACAGACCTCTGCGTTTTCTTCAAAAAAAAATACATAAATTGGGCTGCCGATGTTTCAGGAAAAATAAAACCTCGGATGGGAGGTCTATAGGCCGGTCGATACATGACGGCCCTCAAGAAAATACAAACATGCCTATGGAGCTCCCATCCGAGGTCGTGGGCTGCGCATGTTAAAAGAGAAAGCCTAGACGGGGCAGCCCAAAACCCAGCTGATACTTGTTGCCCCAGTGATAATAAATGATACCTGCCAGCTCCCCGACTTCGTTGTAAATTTATCTCCTATAGTAACTACGTTGAAGAACCTAAAATAATGCAACTATGTTGACAAACCCGTGGGCCCCAACGTTAGTATAGCGTTAGGAGGAAGTATTTTTTTGATGAGGCACTTGCTTGCGTACGGCCATAGACCCGGTGGGTCTCGACTATCCTCCTGTCCACGCACAGTCCTCTCCAGATTCCTCTCGTTTGTTTAGCATGTTCACAACGACAGACAGCAGCGTCACGGCGAGCGCACAAAGGCGCAGGAGGAGATCCGACCACCTGAGGAAGTGCCTTATTACCGACGAAACAACTGAACTAGCCCAGTGGCCGAGTGACACTACCCGAGAGCTGTTCCGCCCGGGTTCGATTCCACCTATGCAGAGAAAATATCTCCAAAATTGTTGCCTCTGCCTTTATTGACATGCGCGTCCCATTTGTCATCTACGCACACCACGTCCTACACTTGCCAAAACTTCATCCCTCATTTTCTCTGTTTTTCGCATACTCGACATTGTGTGGGCATTTTGAAAATAGCATATCTTTTTGGCTGTGCATCATATGAAGATGTGCTATGCATGAATGTTGATCAACATGATGTTAACTGGCTGGTAGTTCCAGTTTCGACCATGAATAAAACTTCCAGCATGATGTTAACACTGTTTGAAAAGTCCGTGTTAATATAAATGCTCTGCCTTTGAAAGTTGCAGTTTCTTATCTCAAACAAAACTTGGAGTTTCTTATCTGAAACTGAAACTTGCAGTTTCTTCTCTAAGAACCACATTGTCTGCGCTTTTATACTCCTATGAAACTACATTTCTAAGTGCTAAAAATAGATCTCTAGAATTCATAAAATACTTCATATGCTCAATACTGGAAATCTAAAATTCAAAAGACATTCATATCTAAAAGTACTCTCAAAATATACAACACAAAACACAATTCACAACCTGCAAATACTAACAACCCTAAGCTCCTCCCGACAATTCACAACCTGCCCGACTATTGGTCTGGGGGGGCAATCCCTCCTATTTCTCGGCGGCGGACAACCGCCCCGTGAGATGATGTGAACGGCGAGAGAGAGGCTGGCGGGGAAGCATCATTGGGCCAACTGTTGTTCTCCTCTTGCAGTTGGGTTCGGTCGACGAAGACTCCACCGGCTCGCTCTGGCATGACACCCTCACAAACGGCACCCTGTAGATGCTCGATCCTTCAATCTCTAGTGGATGCTCCATCTGGGATCGATACTCCCACCACCACTCCCTCACTATCGGATTCGGTGAATCTGTTTGCTCCATGGCCCAAAGGAGCAGCTCTATGTACTCCCGCGCGACTCATTCCAGGAGTATCGCCGCCTTTTCGCTCTGTTGCAGATATTTGGCCATGGATGTCGCCGCCGCCTCTAGTTGGCCCTTGTTGTCAAACCAAGATTGTATCTCCAACATCCTAGCTAGCCTCACAGGGTCGCCGTTTGCGATCCTCACGTATCGATTGTACTCCTCCGTCGATCTACTTCTCCACAGCACCTTCACTCGCCGGTGGTGGTTTTTGAATGGAAGAGGAGAGGAGCAGCGCTGGTTTTGGTTTAGAACGGGAGAGGAGCGACGCTGGTTTTGGATTGGAACAGGAGAGGAGGGGTGGTGGTTTTGAAATGGAAGAGGAGAGGAGTGGCGCTAGATTTAGATTGGAACAGGAGAGGAGCGAAAGTGGTTTTAGAGGAAAAGAGCGGAAGAGCGGCGCTGATCTTGGAAGTATTTTTTTGTTTTGCGTATTTTGGGTCAAAGTTTGACCACGTACTGTATTTGATAAGCAAAATGTGAATGCATGTCACCAAAAATTGTATCATTTGGTTCGTATCTAAATGTACTTTCAAATTATATTATTTTTGCAACGTATAACATATATTTTATTTGTGAAAATCATGGTCAATTATGACCCAGAATAAAAGGGAGACTAGTTAATGTGGGGTCGCTTTCTTAATTGAAGGGTAAATTGATTTTGATTTTGATCCAGTCACAGCACCCCGGCCCTCTTGTCCAATCCAAAATCGTTGTCGCACGCTCCTATCCCTCTTCTCCATTGCAAAACCACCTCCTCTCCTCTCCATCATCTCCATTCCAAAACCACTGTCTTGCCTCTCCCTCTTCTCCATTGCACGACCACCTCCTCTCTTCTCGGACGGGGATCTATGGAGGGGACGCAACAGTGAATCTGGTAGATCGCCGACGGCGACCAAGCAAAGTTAGCCAAGTTGAGGGAGATCCTTACTTGGTTTTACAATGAGTGGGAGATTTCGAGGACGGTGAGGGCCATGTGGCAATGTATGTGAAAGAGTGAGACGACGGCGATGAGGGCGGCGATGTACTCATCAACGGCAGTCACACCGCAGTCCTTCGACTTCATCGAGTATCTCCTTTGGGTGATGTAGCAGACAGATTCGCTCGAGGCGGAAGTCAGGCGGAGGTGGTGGGCGTACAGGTCGAAGGTCGAGCACCTAGAGGATAACGAATCGATCGAGTACGGTGTGCCATTCGTGAGGGTGCAAAGCCAGCCGGAGCCACAGGAGTATTCGTTCTCCCACCGCAAGAGGAGGCCGGATGGCGCGACGTCGCTTCCCCGCCGTTCTCCATGGTTCCCTCGACGCTCGCCTCATTTCAACGGCGTCGGTAGGGTTTAAGGTAATCTTCGCACTAACCTAATCTTCCATCTGCTCATACTTACAATCAGTGGGACAACTAATAAAAATCATGCTTACAATCAGTCTCCGAGTACTACGCCAATCACCCTAAAATAGCTTTAGACCCTTGGGTCAAAGTTGTGACACTATGTACAAATAAAGAAAAATAGATTGGTGCTTCTTTCAGAAAAGAGTAAACCCCTAGAAAACTGCCAATATAAACTACTAGTGTTTTTTTAAGTCTAAGCTACTAGTATTTGGTTAGAGAATTTGCTACCGAGAAAGATCCGTCCACAGTGAGCGCCACACATCCCACTGATGGTGGTGGATGCCAATGCTTAGATGGAGCAGGGTTGGTGTTGGTAATTTTTACTTGGCACCTCGCACTCTGCATATATGCCGGTTCCATCCGTACATTTGTGCAGTTCCACCAAAATGCAGTTGAATAACCCTGTTTGCAGAGATACTGAAAAGGCGTGATTACATTATAATTGCATTAGTTGATGAAACATACACTGATAAAGAGAAGAAAATATTACATCATACTGGAAATCGACCCAAGTCTCCCCGATACACCTTCTGCCAGTGATGAACATCAGTGTACAACGGTAGTACAAGGAGGGGCCTTGAGACATTTAAATCTCTATTTTTGTGCAGATCAACTAAAATTAAGCACCCCAATTTGCAGAAACGCTTAAACATTAACAATGGGACTAGTTGATGAAACATACATTAACAAAGAGATGCACTTTCTTTATCTACATTGGAAATGAAATGATAGAGAGGACACTCGCTCTATTTTAACTGTATTATTACTTCATTTTATCAGTGACACTAGGGTCAAGCAGGTGGAAAACGAGGTGTACCGTGCGTCGCAAGGATAAAGGCCGGGGGTGCTTAGACTGGGATGCTGAAGCTGGCTCTTTCAGTCCCTATCTTCCCCCTGATGTTTCTGTGGTAGCATTTGGGTTGTAATCCAAACTTGGTTGAGCTGGTGCTGCGTCCCCCTACCTGCATAGCTTATGTGGTGAACTTGTTTCCTGCTAGTACTCAGTCCGTTCTAGTAGTAGTTGCATAACTGCCCGTTTACACTGAGATGTTGTCGGATAATGGTTCTCTATGGTTGGGTTTCTTTAATGAAATCAGAGGGAACCCCTTGTTTTGATATATTAAAAAAATAGTGGCACTAGCGGTGCCAAAACATTGCCTCAAATTAGTAGTTCCACTAGATAAGGTGCAAAATAATAACATTACTGCTTTATCATGGCAGTGCCAAAGTAGTAGCACAAGAGCAGGATCAACATGCAGGATCTTTGGCAAACGGTCAGACCAAAACAGAACATACCTCATGATGGGAACCATATCTGCAGTCAACGCCATTGTAGAAGGGATGACACCAGTCACCAACATGGATGATTCAATTCATGGGACCTTTTGGTGCAGTTCACCTAAAATGAAGCAATGTCCCATGAGCTAGCAGCTTCTTCTTCTTTCTTTAATAAAAGGGCTCCAACCCCGGTTCCATTTCCATCAGAAAACGAAACCCACAGAGCTTCTTCTTCATTAGTTGCAATAAAATTGAGCAACAACAAGGTTGGTCGTGAAGCTCTTGGAGAGCAGACGGACTAGGACAGTTGCATCTCTAACGAAAAGAAGCAACTTATCTTATTGGGAAATTTAGCAGGACATGAAAAAAGTGCCATTGATTCATATTACTGGAGGCATTACATTTAAAACAACATTGGTTTAACGTGTCCTTACTTTTAACAGTGCGACTGCTACATTTTACCAATGGAATTGCATAAGAGCAGCTCGGGGCAACAAACATCAGAAGAGCATATCTGGGTTGGTCCCATTTTTGTTCGGTATATAGCCACCTTATACTATGTGAGGCTAGCAAATCTAGTGCTAGACTTACTCTGTTGACTTGTCCCCCAGTCCCCACTTTCTTTCCTTTTTCAACCAATAGATCGGGTTTATATTGAGTTTGTACTATGTTCCCTTTATTTCCCTATAGACCTAGAGACCAGTTCGATAGCCAGGCTCTGCTACTTTTCGCCCCCATTATTTCCTCTTTCGACCAAGTCCTAGATTCAGGTAACAAATCTTCCCCACCCCCACCCCCATTCTTCCTTGTTTGAACCAAGTACTACTAGATTCGAGTGCATCAACTAGTTTTACCTCTTAACAATAAAAAATTAGGTGGTTTACGAACAGTCGATCGATCCTATCTACACGAGGGGGCCTGAGAAATAGTAAAAGATACAAATGCAGCGACATCAGGAGCTCGGGAAGTAGAGCAAGGCCGGTTTCGAAGGAAGTTATACCTGAGGGTCGTCGGGATGTCTCTAGGTGGGCCGCAGGAGGCCGGATCTGCCCACACTACGACAGCGAGGAAGAAGGGGTGTGAGGCCCTCCCTCACCAGCGAGGCTTGGGAGAGAACGGCAAGGCACGCTGATCGGGACGCGCCGGCAGTAGGTAAGAGCCGTCGCCGAGGACGACTGCGTGAATGTTGCACCTTCTCACCTTCCCCGGCAAAGAGGATTCGGCTAGATCTGTGACCAGCGGTGAGTAGAGAGAAAGTGTGGCCACCGCTGTCGTGTTTAGATTTGGAGAGGACGAGACACTATGAAGAGAGAAACACTAGCAAGCACGCGCGGAGGCTCTTGCCTATATAGTGGAGTACTAGTTTTCTTTTGTCTGGTGAAGAAACCTTTTTTTAGATTTCTCACCAGAACTACAGCCCTGTACAACACAGCCTGCACGATATGTAGACGATAGCCAATCCAGGCGTGTCTGCTTGAGTCTGGTCACATGCATGGACGAACTGATCTTCCGTGTCTTGCAGGGATCATCCAGGTACCAACGTATGTACTTCTATTAACTCACCCAACTTGCGGGGCCGGGGAGTGTGCCTCTGGTCGGTTCTCAATTGCGGTCCCACATGTGTGTGCAAACGCAATATGACGCGTGTTCCATTCCGAGAGCAGCGTGCCAGACCAACCGACCGTCTGGGGTGGGACGCGAACGCGACGGACGTGATGTATACTCCGTACATGTGTACTGCCGTTTTCTTGAGGCTTTGCTCCATGGCGCAATCCATGGATACAAAATTAGTATACTGTAATACTCCCTCCGTTCCTAAATATTTGTCTTTCTAGATATTTTAACAAGTGACTACATACGGAGCAAAATGAGCGAATCTACACTCTAAAATATGTCTACATACATCCGTGTGTGGTAGTCCATTTGAAATGTCTAGAAAGACAAAGATTTAGGAACGGAGGGAGTATTTAAAAGTCGAGGGCGGGGCTTTTCCCACGCGGTAGGCGGTGCAGTTCCGCCTAGTAGGTTCGACAGAGACGCGAGAATATGAGGGAGTAGGCTGCTGCAAACGTAGGGCTGTGTGATTTGACAGTGAGTTACTGCTGGACAGGTGGGGCCCGGTGATTTGACTTGCCATTATCATTTTAACTGCGGCGCTACGACCGGCTTGAGTCTCCCGATTCCTGACCACCTCCATACAGGTGCCTCTCCCGATGCTCCACCATGTAGAGGCTGGCTCTTGCTTGAGAGCCCACTCCTCCACTTTTTCCTTTCCTCTTTCCCCCACATATGCAAAAATGCCATGTAAAGCGGGCTTATAGCCCACTATTGTACTTGATCCTACAGGTGCTAAGCCTGCCACATAGGCATAAAGTCTGATGTGGCAAGTTAATTAAGAAGAGATAGACTAGTTTGGTGACACTAGGAAGAAATGGTGATAAGCGCGTGTACCTAGATGAAGCAAACTTAGCAACAAAAACTAAGCACCTATGCATTGGGGACTTGAGTTGCTAAGTCATTTAATGCCCATAGCACCTCATCTAAGCACCATTTCATTGGAAGAGGTAACTCCTTGGCAAATGCAATAAATACTACGAAGAAAGAGATAGAGAGAAGTAAACAAAAAATACTCTCATAGCCAACCTTATAGCTAACCTTGTTATATGAGTGACTAAGTGATGACTATGTATGACATGCCAACATCAGATAGCCTAACGCACCGTGTTAAATCTCCAAGGGAGAGACCGCGCGAGCGAGGCGACGGTCGTGGTAGGCGCGACCATGATATGGGCTGCTGACTGCCCTTGGATCTGAGATTGAACGGTCGCATGCTAAGTTGCTGAAAATTTGCAGAATAACCCTCTAGGATAGGATATTCACCAATAGGTCTATAATCACGCTGTCGGTGTCAAAACCGGCGGATCTCGGGTAGGGGGTCCCGAACTGTGAGGCCGGATGGTAACAGGAGACAAGGGACACGATGTTTTTTACCCAGGTTCGGGCCCTCTCGATGGAGGTAATACCCTACTCCTGCTTGATTAATATTGATGATATGGGTAGTACAAGAGTAGATCTACCACGAGATCAAGGAGGCTAAACCCTAGAAGCTAGCCTATGGTATGATTGTTGTGTATGGAGTTGATTGCCTACGGACTACAACCCTCCAGTTTATATAGACACCGGATAGGGTTAGGGTTACATAGAGTCGGTTACAATGGTAGGAGATCTTGAATATCCGCATCGCCAAGCTTGCCTTCCACGCCAAGGAAAGTCCCATCCAGACACGGGACGAAGTCTTCAATCTTGTATCTTCATAGTCCAGGAGTCCGGCTGAAGGTATAGTCCGGCTACCCGAACACCCCCTAATCCAGGACTCCCTCAGTAGCCCCTGAACCAGGCTTCAATGACAACGAGTCCGGCGCGCAAATTGTCTTCGGCATTGCAAGGCGGGTTCCTCCTCCAAATACTTCATAGAAGATTGTAAACACCAAGAGTAGTGTCCGGTTCTGCAAAATAAGCTTCCACATATTGCCATAGAGAGAATAATATTGACACAAATCAAATCCACCGACGTATTCCGCATTGCATCATCACACTACAACCAAGTCCTTCACTCGAATCGTTTTCACTTTTCCACCTCAGCGTGTTTTGTGAGGCGGTTTCCTTGGCACGTCTTGTCAAAGCAGAGATCGTGTACCCTTCTTACGGGATTCTCATCAATACGGCCATGGGTAACCCAACCGCGCCATTTACCATGGCGCTTGGGAGGCAAGCGAGTTTTATTAGGCAGGTGGGGACGCATAACCGCATCCGCCCTTTTAAGGGGATAAGGATCCACCCTTTTTACCTACGCCTTCTTCCTCGTTTGCCTACCCATCTCCTGCGCACTCGAGCTCCAGCGCCCAAGCCCGCACTTCCCACCTCGACCTTCTCCAGTGATGTCCGGAGTGGGAGGCAAGTGGAAGGTCTCCTCCGTCACGGAGGGCGACGTCAAAAAGCTTAGGAAGGCCGAATACTTGTCCAAAGACATCGCGCACCGGCTTCCCGAGAAGGGGCAGCTCCTCCCCACCCCAAGGCCCCACGAGAGGGTAGTATTCCTTCCCCACTTCCTCCGCGGACTGGGTTTTCCACTTCACCCATTCGTCCGGGGGCTCATGTTCTACTACGGCCTGGATTTCCACGATCTGGCCCCGAACTTCATCCTCAACATCTCGGCGTTTATCGTCGTGTGCGAGGCTTTCCTCCGCGTCCGCCCCCATTTCGGCCTCTGGCTCAAGACCTTCAACGTCAAGCCCAAGGTGGTGTGCGGCAGCCAGGCGGAGTGCGGAGGCGCCATGGCGGGCAAGATTGCCAACGTCCTGTGGTTCGAGGGCTCCTTCGTAGAGACCCTAAAGGGGTGGCAAGCCGGGTGGTTTTACATCACCGAGCCACGCGATCCGAACTAGATCGCACCCCCGAGTTCTGATCCGGACCCCCACGCGGCTTATGTCCTGGAAAGAGACGGGCCTGTCATGGGGTGACGAAAAAGAGGTGACCGGATTGCAAACATGCATCCAGTCCCTAGTGAACAAGCCAATTTGGCTTGTTAATGTAATCCAGGTTACGCTCGTCCGCCGGATCCTCCCGTGCCAACAACGGGATTTTAATCTGTGGGAGTTCGACCCGGCGCAGCACCAAACCCTTAGCAGGCTCTTCGACACGACGTACGAAGATGCCTGGAAGGTGCTATTCAAGGGCGCCAAGGCTCCCGCATCCGCTTCCGAGGACCGCGGATACAGCTCGCAGCGTCACGCTGGCGAGGTAAGCTATCTTCACCTTTTACAGGATGTTTAGTTTTTTTCATAGCTTAACTCTATGCGGGATCTAAACTCCCTTACCTTTGACAGGCTTGGCGGGCGATATCCGGACCGATTAACTGTCTGGCTCCGCTGCCCGAAGACCCGGCCCCAGCTCTACTAGTGAAGCTACTGGCTCCGGCGCCTTATGTGGTGCCGGAAAAGAAGGCCAAGAAGAAGAAGACCATGGGGACTCGAAAGAGTGCCCGTAACGTGGTGGGGTCGGACTCGTCATCCGACGAGTCCGAGACGCACTCCTCCCATGGAGACAAGGAGGAGGAAGAAGATACCTCTCCCCCTCCAGCGGGGGTGAGGAAAGAAGAGGAAGGCCGCCCCAATAGGGGGGGGCGAAGGGTCCAAGAAGAGGAAAACCCCTTTGCCGGACTACGCCCCCGACGCCGACGAGGACGAAGAGGAGTGGCCGGACAGGGCCAGGCGTCCGGCGAAATCGTAAGTGTTCGGATACCAGAGTAACTCATGATATTCCTTTTGTTGCACAACTTTCCCTAATGTCGAATGTAATCATGCAGCCCGCCCCGGGCCGAACTCAACGAGTCGTCAAGCGGCTCCCTGGATTCATCGGACATGAACTCAGTTCCGCCCGCTGTCTCCCCCCGCACTGCGGATGACGCCGAAGTGGCGTCGCAACGAGCTCCGGGGCAGGAGGAGGTGGTCCTGGAGGAGCCGCAAGGCGACCTCCCGGACTCCAGGAGTAAAGGGGACAAGACCCCCCAGGGCTCCATGTCCGGCTTTATGCCGGACACCGCGCCAGAATCTTCAACAGTTCCGGACCACCGTAGGCGAACTCCTTCCAAGAGGAGCAAGTCTTCTGAGCCGGCGGCCTCCGTCCAACCGGAGGTGCCAGACAATCTGCTTGAGGTGCTTGACGGCGCCTCCATCGACGAGGAGCACCGTACTATTATGAGTATGGTGATCCAGAAGGTTCAGTCCGCCAAGAGCGGACTGACCGAAGCTTGCGCTAGCCTTCTAACAGGCTTCGAGGTAAATATAAAAATAGTACCGCATAGACAGTAGCCCCTGATGCTCTGTTTGGCGTTCGGAAAGAAAAGCCGAATAGAGTATCTAGTAAATTTCGCAGGAGTCTAACAATAAAGAGTCAATATGCTTGTGCAGGCTTCGCTGCTATCCACCGCCGCACTGACTGTGGAGGTGGGTGTCCTGAAACAGGACCTCAAGCGGACCGAGCAAGAGCTCGGCCTTGCCAAGCGGCAGCTCAAGGAAAAAGAAGGTAGGAAATACCTTATAGAAAAAGTGCCTATAGAGAGGCGTGATTGCAAAAAATAACAGGATTGCACTGCTTATTATAGGGGCCACGACGGAGGTGGCGACCCTCAAGCAGGCGCTGTCCGAGGCCGAAAAGAAAACGGCCACGGAGCGCACCGAGCGAGAGAAACTTGGGGTTCAGGTCGGCGAGGTGCAGCAAGAGCTTCAGGCTCTCATGAAAAAACATGAGAGTTTGGAGCTTGAGTCAAAGACCCAAGCGTCCGAGCTCGCGGCGGCCCTTGAGACTGCCAAGTCTGCCAAGGCCGAAGCCCAAAAGGCCCTCCAAGAGTTGGAGGAGATGAAGAAGATAGCAGCGGGTAAGGCATTCTTTATGCAAAGCAGAAATATAAAAGTAAACTACTTGTTACTTACCCGAATCCGGAGTTCTCCAGGGGCATTCGCAGATCTTCCCAGCAGCGTATCCGCCGCCGCCGCATTCTACCGAGCTGAAGAGGGCAGCTCGACGGAGAAGGTGTTCTGGTCTCAGTATGCTGAGGCCGGACACCCTGTGCCCTTGAGCGACCAGCTGAAACAGCTGGTCGAGCTCCACAAGGCGGCCGAACAGGCCATGAAGGGCTTCATAGTTCGGCTGTGGCCTGGAGAGGCCCTGCCTGGGAGCTACTTCGGGCTGGTGCAGCGGCTGGTGGAGGCCTGTCCAAGGCTCGAGGTCATCAAGCGCTCCGTCTGCATCGAAGGTGCCCGTCGGGCCCTTGCCCGTGCAAAGGTGCACTGGGGTAAGCTGGATGGTGAGAAGCTTGTGAAGGACGGGCCGCCGCCGGGGAAGGAGCATCGCAAGACCGAGAACTATTACAAGGATGTTCTTGCGGGTGCCCGCCTTGTGGCGGATGAATGTACCAAGGATGTAATTTTTGAATAAACTCGCTCGTTTTTATCCTGTGCGCTGAAAACTTGTTCATAGGCGCTTAAGCAATGCTTGTTGAATTTAAAATATTATTTTCTGTGCGACCGTTTATCAAAAAATTGAGAGATGGCCAGTCGTCGGCTTCTGCCCCCATGCCACTAGTGCTGGGGTGTTCGGGATAAACCTGAGCGCTCTTTTTCCCATAGTTGGGTCCTTCGAGGGAGGCGCTCAGCACAACGAACTAGGCAATCGGACTATAATGCTTGAACACTCTCACTTAGCCATAGAACTTTATAATTTTAAATTTCGGCGAAGCCCCTAGTTTGGAAGACCGAGTTCGGGGCGCTATGCACGCCTTGGCCGGGGTTATCCAGCTCCTCGCTCGAAGCGGCATAAGCCTTTAGGGACTCGAAAAACCTCTTGAACAGCGACCGGTCTCTTGCCTCATCATGACAGTCAGTTTTAGCTTTCTCCACTGAGGTGCTTAACCCAGCTCAACCGGGGCACAATCACAGTGGTTCTCCTAGTGCTACCTTAGCCGATATAGCGGAACGTAAGGCACCAAAACATAGGAGCCGGGCAAACCCAACTATTGACCCAAATCATGATTCGGAGCCGATGCATATAGTGCTATAAGTTCGGGGTGCCGCACTTGTGAAAGTGTATGGACTTCTCACGCCATATTGAAGGGTACTGAAGCCCCTAGCGTATTTGCCGTACCACCGTGTACGGGTGCAACATGTCATTTAATAAACATATATATGAAAAGAGGATAATGCAAAAAATAGACAAAAAGCTATGCATTGTTTATAGAGAGGCTATTTATCAAAGCCGAATGATACAAGTAGTGCGATAAGCAAAAAGATATTGGACTATTCAGTATGTCCTGACCAGGGGCAGGCCGCGGAATTGTATTTAAAACAGGTATACCGCTCGTAACAGAGACCACTTGGGAGTTCCATAATGCGGCATGGCTTGTCTGCCTCCCTGGATCTCGCATCGTTTGTGCGGCAGTCGAATTGCCGAATAGGTCGTCCGAAGTATGGAGTCCTGAAAGTAAGAAAAAAAAGAATCCGGCAGCCCCTAGTACGTTTTAAGCCGTATTTTGGGCGTGCCGTTATTGTGCCCCTTCCCCTGTGCCCATGGTATTTCAAGGGCGTAGTTATGTACACGAGGTACTGGTTTCGCTATGTCGCGAAAGCTGGGGTTGGGGCCGCATTGCTACGCTTGCTCAGAGTGTGCCAGGCGGTCCTGCTGTGGGTTACTCCGGGCGCGCTTGGCAGTGTCTGGCTTTTTAATGGCTGGACTGGAGAATTGCCTGAGAAGGCTACTTTGTACCTCCGCTGCGAGAGCCGCCGTATGCTCCTCCGTACGGAGGGAGCGTTCGGTGTTTCCGTTGACCGTAATTACTCCTCGAGGGCCTGGCATCTTGAGCTTGAGATATGCATAGTGCAGCACCGCATTGAACTTTGCGAATGCGGTTTGTCCGAGCAGGGCGTGATAGCCACTGCGAAACGGGACTATATCGAAGATTAACTCTTCGCTTCGGAAATTGTCCGGGGATCCGAAGACCACGTCAAGTGTTACTGAGCCTGTATAGTTGGCTTCTACACCTGGTATGACGCCTTTAAAGGTCGTTCTTGTGGGCTTAATCCTTGAGAGATCTATGCCCATTTTCCGCACTGTATCCTGATAAAGCAGGTTCAGGCTACTGCCGCCGTCCATGAGGACTCTTGTGAGATGAAATCCTTCGATGATTGGGTCGAGAACCAATGCGGCGAAGCCACCATGACGGATGCTAGTGGGATGGTCCCTTCGACCAAAAGTGATCGGGCAGGAGGACCATGGGTTGAACTTTGGGGCGACTGGCTCTATCGCGTATACGTCCCGTAGCGCATGCTTCCGCTCCCGCTTGGGAATGTGGGTTGCGTATATCATGTTCACCATCCGCACTTGTGGGGGAAAGCCCTTCTGTCCATTGTTGTTCGGCGGCTTGGGCTCCTCCTCGTCACTGTGCAGCCCCTTGTCTCTGTTTTCGGCCCTTAACTTGCCTGCCTGCTTGAACACCCAACAATCCCTGTTAGTGTGATTGGCTGGCCTTTCGGGGGTGCCATGTATCTGGCACAAGCGATCGAGTATTCGGTCCAAACTGGAAGGGCCCTGAGTATTCTTTTTGAATGGCTTTTTCCACTAACTGGATTTATAGCCTTTGAATCCGGCATTGACTACCGTGTCTTCATTGATGTCGCTGTTAACGCGGCGTTTTTGCTTATTCCGACGTGTCCTGCCACTTTTGTCCTTGGTATGCGATTTACCAGGGTTCTTTGATAAGTTGTTACTGCGAGCTAGCCAGCTGTCTTCTCCCGCGCAAAAGCGGGTCATGAGTGTCGTGAGGGCTGCCATGGATTTCGGCTTTTCCTGTCCCGGGTGCCGGGCAAGCCACTGGTCGTAGATGTTATGCTTGAAGGCTGCTAGGGCCTCTGCGTCCGGACAGTCGACTATCTGGTTTTCCTTTGTTAGGAACCGTGTCCAGAATTGTCTGGCCGATTCGTTTGGCTGCTGAATTATGTGGCTTAAGTCGTCGGCATCCGGCGGTCGCACGTAAGTGCCCTGGAAGTTGTCGAGGAATGCGGCTTCCAGGTCCTCCCAAGAACTGATTGAGTCTGCTGGCAAGCTGTTAAGCCAATGCCGGGCCGGTCCTTTAAGTTTGAGCGGGAGGTATTTGATGGCGTGTAGATCATCGCCGCGTGCCATGTGGATGTGAAGGAGATAATCCTCGATCCATACCGCCGGATCTGTTGTGCCATCGTATGATTCGATGTTTACGGGTTTGAAACCCTCTGGGATTTTATGATACATTAGTTCATTCGTGAAGCATAGCGGGTGTGCGGCGCCTCTATACTGGGCTATATCATGACACAGCTCGGAAGAGCTATGTCTATTGTGTTCGGCCCGGCCGGATTTGTTGTATCCGGAGTGAAGATCATTGTCACATGTCGTAGGGCGCCTGCGCAATCTGTAGATCGATCTTGTTTGTCTTGCCTTATCCTCCAGTATGTCTCGGAGGTCGGGCGCATTTTCCCGTGCCTTAGTTGAGCGGCGTCGGGGCATGGCTTGGGTGGAGGGCCGAGAGGCCTCTCTGTCGCAGCCGCGAGGTGGCCGGTCTGCCATGTCATGCGCTGGTGATGTAGGTGCTTCCTCCTCTGATCGGGGTAGCGGCCTGTGCTTCGGGTAACTCTTGGAGGGGCGTTCAAGTTCATACTCTTCAGCCGCAAGGACTTCAGTCCATCTGTTAGCTAGAAAATCTTGGGCAGTTCTAAGCTGTTGCTGCTTGCCGTGGCTAAAAGCCTGCGTTTAAAACGCTCTTGTTCGGCAGGGTCTGATGGTATGACGAATTCATCGTCATCGAGGCTTGCCTCGTCTTCGGAGGGAGGCGTATAGTTATCATCCTCGACCTCTCGGTCTGCCGCTCTCTCATGAGGGCTAGCTTCTCCATCTTCCTGTGCCGAATTTTGCTGAGGTGGGTGTTCTTCGGCGCTATCCGGGGTAGTATTATCTCCCGTGCCAGAATCACCATTTTTGCTTTGGTGGGATTTAGAGCGGCGCCGCTGACGCCGGCACTTTGACTGTTTCTTGGGGGCGTCATCCCCCACTGTTCCATCGCCATCTCCATCTTTTGGAGTATCCACCATATTTATGTCATATGACAAGGTGGCCTTCCAGCGCCCTACAGGTGCTGGTTCCTGTTCGTCTCCTACATCATCGTCCATACCGTCGATGTCTTCGGAGTCAAAGTCAAGCATGTCGGTTAGATCGTCGACACTGGCTACAAAGTGGGTGGTGGGTGGGCTTTGAATGTCCTCATCGTCCGTATTCCACCCTCGTTGACCGTAGTCCGGCCAGGGCTCTCCTGATAAAGAGAGAGACTTTAGAGAATTCAGGATGTCGCTGAAGGGCGAGTGCTGAAAGATGTCCGCGGCGGTGAACTCCATTATCGGCGCCCAATTGGATTCAATTGGCAGGGGCATGGGGGGCTTGGAGTTTGGAGAGGAATCCGGCTCCTCGGAGTTACGGGCCATGCGGAGTGCGGGGCTGGAGTTCGGCTCGATCGCCTCTGAGATCGCAGCCCCTGAGGCAGCGTCCAACCGCTGATCCTCGATTGGCGCAGTAGGCTCTGAATCAATGGTCGAAACCGATGCGTACGCGGCCTCCAAGGCGCTGTTCAGCAGCAGAGCTATATCATGCCCATCGAGACAGTGCGGCGCGCTTGGCTATGGCTCGAATCCGTCGAAGATCAAGTCTCCGCGGATGGCAGCCGTGTAGTTTAAGCTTCCAAACCTGACCTGATGGCCAGGGGCGTATCTTTCGATCTGCTCCAGGTGGCCGAGCGAATTGGCCCGCAGAGCGAAGCCGTCGAAGATGAAGATCTGTCCGGGGAGAAAAGTCTCACCCTGGACCATATCGTTGTTGATGATCAAAGGAGCCATCAGGCCTGAAGGCGACGACACAGAGGAACTCTCAATGAAAGCACCAATGTCAGTGTAAAAACCAGCGGATCTCGGGTAGGGGGTCCCGAACTGTGCGTCTAGGCCGGATGGTAACAGGAGACAAGGGACACGATGTTTTTTACCCAGGTTCGGGCCCTCTCGATGGAGGTAATACCCTACTCCTTCTTGATTAATATTGATGATATGGGTAGTACAAGAGTAGATCTACCACGAGATCAAGGAGGCTAAACCCTAGAAGCTAGCCTATGGTATGATTGTTGTGTATGGAGTTGATTGCCTACGGACTACAACCCTCCAGTTTATATAGACATCGGATAGGGTTAGGGTTACATAGAGTCGGTTACAATGGTAGGAGATCTTGAATATCCGCATCGCCAAGCTTGCCTTCCACGCCAAGGATAGTCCCATCCGGACACGGGACGAAGTCTTGAATCTTGTATCTTCATAGTCCAGGAGTCCGGCTGAAGGTATAGTCTGGCTACCCGAACACCCCCTACCCGAGATCCGCCGGTTTTGACACCGACACACGCCATGCAACCGTTCGATCTCAGATCTAAGCGCTCTCAGAAGCCCGTATCATGGGAGATTGGAAAGCTTCGTATCACCTGTAATTTTCCCGACGCTTGACATGACATCGAAAGCCATTTAATTGGGCGTCGAGTAGACATGACATCTAATTGGCCCCCCATAGTACTGTGCATGAATCCATTTATCCACCAGGCAAGCCACTACCCTGCCATTCGCACGCGCCCCCCACTCGACATTTTTACAATCGATAAACCGCTCCTAGTCATCCCTTCCTTTCGCATTACAACAGTTCCGCTAATCCTAACCCTCCTCCCAAATCCATGGTGTCCCAAATATCCATGATCGGCAGTGAGTACAAGGTTAGAACCATCACCGGGAATGAGTTCGACGTCATCTACACCCGTTCTTCCAGAACGGTGAAAGAATGCCTTGCTTGCTTCAAACGCATGTTCGAAAACTTAAATGATGAGTGGGTCGCTGGGCTAGATGTTGAGTACACCACAGTCCTGGGAAGCAAGAAGAAACTAAAGGAGGCATAGAAGAAGAAGCCCGCCATGATCCAGGTTTGCGTGCATGACTTATGCTTGGTCTACCACATATGCCATGCCGACGTTGAGTGTGAGGAATTTAAGGACTTCCTTAAGGGCGGCCGAGTCAAATTCGTTACTGTAGACTTTAGGAACGACAAGGAAATCCTAGGTCGGATAGGCCTCATTGTAGGTGACCCCTTAGACCTCCAGAAGGAAGGGCGGGTGCCCTCACTTGATCAGCCTTCAATGCTGACCCTGGCAGGAGCCATGGTTCATCCTATGTACGGTGAACTGAAGAAAGCTCCGCACATGTTTCATCGTGCATGGCAGTGGACTGTACTAGATATAGACCACATCCACTACGCTGCAATGGATGGCTACCTTTGTTTCAATAGCTACAAGGGTTGGATGAAGAGCAAGAGCCAAGTGTGCGGTTCAAGCAAAGAAGTATCGCCCAAGAGGAAGAGGGACAAGGATGAAGTCGAGGACGTGGACGAGGACTTCGAGTAAGGTGGTAGTGTCGTTGCTCATGGTGGTTCTAATGCAGTGTCTACCGGATTGGTTGCTTAGTTTAATTTCTGGTGTGCTTAGTTTTATTTGAGGGGTGTGTTGTGCTGAACGCCCAGCAGAACTATGTTATGTTTCTTCTCGTTATATTTCATACATTTCATCTTATAGTTGGTATAGTACTACCACTTGTTTGTTGACATTATATACGTACAATATATATGGCCAACATCATATAGCCAGCAGTTTAGTTGTCAAAGAATTTCAGGGTTCTTAGTTTTGTCAAAGAATTCCAGGGTGCTTAGTTTTATTTGAGGGGTGTGTCGTGTTGGACACCATTAACTTATCATTGTGAGAATCAGCTTATTTTTGTCATGTAACATGGTCAACGGGTTTGACGTGAACATAACAATGTCTAATGGCATTTCTGAGAAAATATCTAACTTAACGATGGCATTTTTTAGATATCTAATTGCATTTTTGAGCAGGCATCTCACGGATCGATGGCATTTTTTGTTGTCCGATTTGGAAGGCACACACATTAACAATCAACAAAGTCATTTTGGAACAAGTGCTGTCACGTTACAATCAGAAACACAAGTATTATTGAAACCATGGGCATTCTATTTACCATTTACGTGCCGCCACACATCCCCTTTTTTATTAGCTAGGAGGTGCCGTGCAGGGTAGCTATTTGAGTATGGGAGGCGTGCGATCAGACCCCCGCGCGTGCTTATCGGGAGGAGAGCCCTTTGACCTCCATCTGCCGTCCACCTCTCTCCCAAGGTCTCCATTAATGGCGTCCGAGCCTCTGTTTAATGGCGTGGCAATGTCACACTCGACTGAGATTTAAGAGAGAAAAAAGAAAATCTGAAAAGAAAAGTTTGCACTGATCTTGATGTAAGATCCGACGGACCTATATAGCATCTACTGCGACTTACAGCAAGACTGATGAATATATATAAGGATGACGAGAGTGGATAATATTTGTCTTACATAATTAGGAAGATAATTAAAAAACCCATATGCGGCTACGCCCGAAATACACAAGGGCAAAAGAAGAAGGAAGACGCACACAGCGATCTGGCTCGCTGATCTCTACTTTTTTTGTGCACTGCAGGTCGCGGAGACTAGTTCTCGCGGCGGGCGCTGATCTCTTTCATCAGTTTCATGTCCTTAATATGCTGCTTGGCAGCATCCATGGATTCCTCCACCAACCTGTTGCGCTTGATGCGGAGCAAGGCATTCTCGTCCATAAGTATCTTGATGATGACGCCCGTCCTGTCCAACACGACAGCGGTCTCCTCCTCCTACTTCGCCCTTCCGGCGATCTTCGCCCTCAGCAGGTCACACTCACTCCAGAACTTCGCATTTCCCTCCCCCAGTTGCCGGATGACGCCGGTAGCCTCGTCCTACATCCTCGCCCAGCCAGAGATTTGATCCATCTCGCTATGGACTATCGCATGCATGCGCCTGTAAACACCTGCCCGCGAGAAATTTTCCCATGCCGCCGCGGCGCGGCGGGACCTCCCTGCTGCTTCGGTGGCGCGGCGGGACATCTCTGCTGCTTCCGCGGCGTGGCCGGACCAGTCTACTGCATTGACGATGCGGCGGGACCTCCGTGCTGTTTCGGCAGCGCGGCGGGACCTCTGTGCTGCTACTGCTGCGCGGCTGGACATGTCGGCTACTTTCACGGCGAGGCGGAACATCTCTCGTGCTTCCTCGTCCATGCTCACCTCTCCCTGGTGGAAACCTCCCGACCCAGAACTCACGCTGGCTATGGCTTGATTGACTTGATTGTTTTTTGTGGATGAGTAGTTGAGGAGGAATGTGCAGTCATCTTAGCATAGTAGTATTTATAACCGAGTAGGAGTACTACTAGTACGCTCCGTAAGTGGGAAACCATTTAGGTTGTGATCGGTGTGAACAGGTTTGCAATTAAATATAGCGTGGTAGTAGTAGTAATTTGGAATGTGACGAGACGCGCTCAAAATTTATTGACGGTTCTAGTTTCAAAGTGCGGCACTATTCCCGGATGGCGTGACATCGGCACATTTTGCCGGCCGTGGTGTAGCATATTCCATGGTACTAGTTCTTTTTCTACTGTTGTGTACATGCTAAAACTAGCACCGTCGGATACATATCTTACGCTTGGCGTTCGACAGGAATAGCCTCGTGGCGAGCTATAGACTAGTCTTTTTTCAGACGCATTACACCTATCTCTCGGGACTTCTCGCACGCACCATCACTACTCCCTAGGTCGATGCCACCCACATACAGTTCTACTCTCTCACACACGCACGCACTCGTCCTCTCATTCACACGCATCTGTAGCTACGAATTGTAGTGTTCTCAACCATCCGATTGGCTCTATCATAGGTTTCATGTTGCTCCTTGGCATTGAGACTGAGATGTTTTAAACACAGAGGCTAAGATGGAGGCGCGAGGTTTTGGTTAATGTGCAGGCCGCACACGACACCAACACGACATGAGCTCCGTCTGTGTGGTGCGTATGCTGTCGGGTGAGTTGTCCAAGTATAGACACAACCAGGCCCTCATTGGTATCCGTGCCTCGACTTTGGATGGTCATAGTGGAGAGTAACATAGACCAGTTACTAGTACCTTCATAGTGGGTAGTGTCATATAGTATATTCATAATTTGGCGACGGGCACTCTCTATATGTACCACCTTTTTTCTTTAATTACATCTTGTTAGTTTTGCTCCATGGCGCTATCCATCGATACTACTTCTGTACAAATGTATGTATTTTTAAAAAGGCTAGAGGGCGGGGCAGTCTAGCTTGGTCCTTTTCACGAGAGGCGAGGGCCTTTGTGATTTGACGACTCATTACTGCTGGAAGGCGGGGCCTTGTGTTTTGACTGCTCGTATAAATGTGCCGACGACCTGAGGACGAGCAAAGAGCTGTGCGGTATACTCAAGTTTTCCACCGGAGTATGACGGAGGAGCACGAAACACGGTAGCCCAGTGCCATATCCTCTACTCTCTACTCTTATTATATATTACTAGCAAGAGGCATTGTTCTATTGGCGATAAATGATGATCTAATTTGCTAGTCACCTCATTTTTAGCATTGCTCTATTCATGCCTCACAGAGAAGGTGACACAAGCGATCAAATACTAGTACTACTACTGTACTACTTACTAGTCGTATTTAGTGTCACATTTTAACCATAAATGTGGGAGGTATCCAAACAACGCCTCCACATGTGCCACATGGCTTCATGAACTGTAAGAGAGACACTGTGTAGCATGCCATTGTGTTTTGCACATACTCGAAGTACTAGTAAGGTACACGTGCACTGCACGCATCAGATTTTGCAACCAAATTACGAATAAATACCACACTGTAGCATGTAAGCTCTGAGTCATATATGCCTGATGTAGACCTTCGTTTAATTCTTATAGTTCATCTCATTCAAAATCAATTAGTTTTTATAAAAAACCTAGGGCCTCTTTGATTCGTAGGATTTCCAAAACGTGGGAATATGAAGAACATGGGATTAGAGTGGAATGTCGTCTTGAATCCTACAGGATGGTACGAGTGTTTGATTGTGCATAGAAAAAATGCATAATTATTTCAAAGAGGTTTGAGTGGATGGGATGTTTCCAATGAAATCTAGTGCAAATGAATCATATGGAAAAATTCCTATGGTTTACAATCCTACGAATCAAACAACCAAGATAGGACAAATTCCTAAGGATTAGAATCCTCCAAAATTCCTTCGAGAATCCTTTGAATCAAAGAAGCCCTTAATCTATTTTATGATTCATGGAACTATGCGTTGTAAAGCATAAAGTAAAAAACAAATAATGGCAATTCAACTAAAAAAAAGTTTGGGCAGTTATGATACGGAAGATTCTAGAACAAAGGAGAACCACTGTTGTTTTGAGATTTGTGCATTATGCTTAAGTTCAACCATGGAGTCTACTAGATTGTACATGTGGCAAAATCCGGTGGGGGCTAGAATATGGTGCGAGGGGCCGAGTGGAGGGAGACTATGAAGGAGTGCACAACTACAAGATCGATACTTAGAGAGAGGGGCGAGAACGTGCGCTGTTGCGCGCAGTGGCGGAGCCATGAAAAATGTCCCATGAGCTAGGGGGCCAAGCATTGCTAATTCTTTACGAGGAGGGCCAATTCATCAACTTAAACCATTTTTACTAGCAATTGTCTAATGATCACATTCATATTAGCCTCGATATATAGTGATGTTAGGGGGGCAGGGCCCTTGCTGCCCCCTATCTTCAACATTGTGCGCGCGTCTGAGAGATGAAGCGGAAGGCATGGATGATGAGAGGGGGGCGTTGGATATATAATTAATGTGGGTGTATTAGCTATATATGTAATCCTATATAGAGAGGTATAGATTGATCGATGTGGATGTGGGAAAGAGTGTGAGACCTCACTAGATATATAGATTGATCGGTTTATGTGGAAAACTATGAAAGACCTAGCTACACACACACACACACACATAGAGGAACATCGATCATTGCGCATGCACGTGAGAGATAAAGAATGCCCGATATGATGGAGAGGGGGATGTGTGTGTGTGTGCCTTCATGGGAGACCGACCTGAAGAAAAAGATTGCATGTGTGCGATGGATAATGTCGACTGGTAGTGTGTCTGCATGCATGCACGAGAGAAAGTTAGTGGTACAATTATAAAGAGAAGACCAATGTGTGGGTGTAAAAGACTAGGTGAGGTCATAATCAATGTAAAGTTGAATTCAAATATTTGAATAAGAGATCATGATGTTTGAAACCCATGCATGCATGAATATAACGGAGATCTGCGCGGTGTGGTTTGGAAACGAACATGTTGCAATGTATACACATTGAACAAGGTCAGATTGGTTTGAATTTGAGATACCGATGGCAGACATCGTTTGGCCACATTGCATGTCTGCATGGACACACTATTCTAATTGGAGATGATGGGTGGCTTTCACATCACATATCTATATCTATACCCCTATATATATGATATTTTATGTTTTTTATATAGTGTGCAGATAACTTTAACTTTGAAAGATGGTCGTTGGATGAGGCCAATCCGATGGTGCAGAGCTGGCAAATTTGAGCACTACTGGCCGTTGGATATCATCTAGATTCCACCAGATTTTGCCACATGTACAATCTAGAAGACTCTATGGTTGAACTTAAGCATAATGCACAAACCTCAAAACACAAGCACTTCTTCTTTGTTCTAGAATCTTCCGTATCAGAATTGCCCAAATCTTTTTCTACATGATTTGTTTTTACTTTATGCCTTACAACGCACAACTCCATGAATCTTAAAATAGATTAGCTTTCTTATAAAAACTAGATGATTTTGAATGAAATGAACTATAAGAATTAAATGAACATCTACATCATGCATATATGAGTCAAAGCTTACATGCTATAATGTGGTATTTATTCATAATTTGGTTGCCAAATCTCATGCGTGCAATGCACGTGTACCTTACTAGTCTAAATGGTGTCTTTGCGTGTGTTGTGCCTGTTAAACACATTGTACGTAGTATATCATACTAGTCTAAATTGTCTTTTTTTGGGTACACGTTAAGCTTGTTCTCCCGAAATTTCATGCCACGCCTTGTTATGCCGAAATTTCAAGCTAGCGTCTCTGTCTATCGTGCTGCGAAACTCCCGCCTCTTCAACCCGCGCCTTGTTAGCCCGAAATATTTAAGATATATCTTTGTCTCGTTGTGCTCCGGCAACTCCCTCCATCTCAACCCGTGCCTTGCTATTCCAAAATTACAACGCGTGCGAAAACTCCCACCTCCTGTGAAATCCTGACACACGAAATGCCCGTGATACCCCTGAACCGAAAGAACCGCCTCAAATCGGTGGGGGTACTTTCGTAACTTACCCCACATTTCGGACAAGCGCGTCCATAAGCCATGGTTCCCCACTCCCATCCCATCCGCCCACCCATTCGTACACCAAGGCCGGCAAAACCCGCGAACCTCACTCCCTCCTCCGGCCGCTACCCAGCTGGAGCCTCTTCTCCGACGACGTCGTCCACAGCAACACCTCGACGTCCCTCAGCCACCATACTGGACGAGGATCCGTCGTCGATCTGGTCGTCCCGCCCGTTCAGCCACCCCGTCCTCCACCTCCAAGGAGCTTCCGCGACGTTCCCCTCGTCTTTCGCACCACCTCCATTCCCACACCGCCGTCTTCACCTGCACCATCGGAAGAGCATCATCATCACTGTTTCCTCTGATGAAGTTGTGGCCTAATCGGTGCCACCTAAGAGGTTGTACATTAATCGCCGCATTTTCTTCTTTATTAGATCTCACGGTGCTGCCAGCGCTCGGTCCCGAGCCGACACGGCGCGGCTCCATCCACGGCAGCGTCGCCAGCCAATTACTCTATGGCGTCCCTCCCTCAGCGGCGACGTCCACATCAGAAGGAGCTCCTGCTGCTTTAGCTCTCACTCGCGCTGCTGCTCTACTCTTGCTCTCGATCCCCTGCCTAGCCTGCTCTTGCTCGCGCTGCTGCTCTTGCTCTTGCTCTTGCTTGCGATGCTGCTCCGATTTAGCTACACTTCAGTCGACTGA
>NC_057809.1:148171723-148239018 GCF_018294505.1 Triticum aestivum
ATGGCCGGGGCGGCGGCGGACCGGCGGTGGGGAGTGTTTTCGGGGCGGGCGGGGCAGCGCACCGCTGGCCGCGGGCGGCATGGGGCGGCTGTTTGGCCGGTGGTGGCTGGCGGCTCAGGGAGGTGGAGGTTGAAGATGAACTGCAGGCCCTTGATTTCGTATCCAACGGCTGCAAAATCGACTGACCAGAGATGAAAAAGTCAGTCGACTGACTTGTAGCCTCACCTCTGGTGTGTTCAGTTTTGACAGCAAAATTCAGTTTCGACAGTTAAGTTCGACAGTTAAATTCAGTTTCGACAGTTAAGTTCAGAGATGAGCGGCTGATGTATACATCTAGCAATTTGTGGTTATGTATTTTACGTCTTCTATTAGATGCAATTAGAATTCCACTCAGGTTAACATTGTCTCTCTTGTCCTGCTTCAGCCTCGGCGTCGTACAACTCACCGGAGCTGCTCCAACCACGAAACTCTCCATCACAGCGGAGCAGTACCTCGGGCTCCATCCCCAGACGCCTAAGATCTTCTTGCCCTCCTCCGACAGCCAAGTCAGCCGGAGCATCCTCACCGGCTAACCTAATCACGCTGAGATCGACATGGCTTCGTCAAAGAGGTTGTACACTTCTTGTGGTTTGATTAATCTCACCATGCTTCTTTGCATCCTGTGATCTTCCAATTCTTGTGAGCCAAACACCCAGATTGGTAGAAATCCTGTGTTTTTAAATTCTCTGTTTTGCACGTGCATTCCTATCCTATTCATGTCTATTTCCTATCCCTGCATGGTTAGAATCCTCAAATTCAAACAAGCCCTTACACAATTACTTCTGTTACAGATATGTGTCAAAGAAAACATTGTGTGGTTTGTCCTGCTCATGCGGTGCTGTGTTCCACCCCAGCTCAGCTGCTCCAACGACGGAAGGGTTCACCATAGCAGGGATCCGCTCTCCAGACTGTCTTTCGCCGCCTCAGATCTTCTTCCCTGCCGCCGGCAGCCACTACAACTGTATTACCATCATCAACTGAGTAGATGACCTTGAGGACTACACGGCTCCGCAAGAGATGTTGCACTCTTCTGTGTCTGCTTATGTTATGCATCGCTTAATATGATTACATGCTACTTTATCGTTGTGTTCACCTACTAGACTCCGACTCAAGTCCAAACTTATGCTGAAACTTGAGTTTTTAAATGGTTGTGGGGTACATATTGGGGGAGCAATCAGTACTATCTGTCTACTATCTGGTTAATCTCGGGTGTCTACTATGATTTTCATGTTGGGTGCAAACAAACATTAAAGGAGCCATTATTTGTATTTTTTAACTAAAGCTATTATCTGCCTGCTATCATTTGTTTTGGGTCTATCCATAGTTTGCTACCATCACTCTGGATTTGCGCATGCACTCCTTACATAATCTCACTATGTTTTATTCCTATGCATGTGAGTTATTGTACACAATGGAACTGAAAATGTAGAGCAAAAGAGACGAGCCTTGCATGGCAATAAAATTTCATGCAGACGTCGCTCCATGGTGGGCGCAAAGGCAGCCCCCCTCCACCCATTTCGGATCGTAATCAAGAGGAAGATAACTGTTCTGAGGGGGATTTAGAAGAAGAAGACCACTCCTATTTACCCCATGAGGTCTTCGCTCTAACTTGGCAAGTTGGTGTTGGTAATATCATGCAATGGTGCCTTGCATTGCTTACTGTATACATTAAAGATGTCATCTACTTAGTTTAGACATGCTTTGTGTCAATGCCATCTGTTTAGGTTCTTTATCGTATATGTGAATCATGCAATGCCATCTTGTTTAGCCAGGCATCATATATGTGAATTTTGCAATGCCACCCTGGTTAGCCAGTCATCTTATATGTGAATTATATCATGACATCCTTTTTTATTACGTGTTAAATTTGTCAACAATTTTAGTACATTCAATTACTCTTCCTGTGCATCAGCCATTCGGCACGGTCATGGAAAAATCTAGAGTGGAAACAAGGTCTTCAGAGCAGATAATTCTATGTGACGAAGCACATGTCTTGCTGGTTACAGTTAGCTCCTTAGAGGAGGATTCAGAGACAGATGACCAGTCCTACCCCCCCCCCCGAGGTGCATGCTCTAACTTGGCAGGGTTGATGCTCATATCGTGCGTATGGTATCTTGCATTGCTATGTCATTTTCTTAGTTTAGACATGCTTTGTGTGAATGCCACCTGTTTAGTGTCTAATTACCATATATGTGAATTATGCATTGCCATCTTGTTGCAAGACATTATTTATGTGAATTATGCAATGCTATCTTGTTGCAAGGCATTATATATGTGAATTGTGCAAGCGTCATATATGTGAATTATATCATGCCGTCCTTTTTTGTATTTCTCATTGCTTTTGTCGACAATGTTTGTATATTCAACTGCTTTTCCTATGCATCAGCCATTTGAATTGGTGATGGAGAAATCTGGAGTGAAAACAAGGTCTTCAGAGCAGACAATGCTACATGGTGAAGCAGATATCTTGCTAATTACAGATAGCTCTTCAGAGGAGGATTCAGAGGCAGATGACCAGTCCTATTATCCCCCTGAGGTGTATGCTCAAACTTGGCAGGGTTATATTACTCATATCATGCATATGTTGTATTGCAATGCTTAGTTTTTACATCATATACACGATATTGAATGCCATCTCCTTAGTTGACACATCATATATGTGATTTCCCTCTGCTCACTTCCTTAGTATATAAATCATATATTTGAATTATATCATGCCATGATGTTTACATAGATAGCATGTATCTGAATTATGGCATGGCAACCCATTTTCTAAAGACATAATATAGTTATATCATCTCATCGTGTTCACACAGTCATCATATTTTGAATTATGTCATTCTATCCGTGAATTATATCATGCGATCATGTTTCCATCGATGGCATGTTTGTGATTTATGGCATGCCAACCACTTTAATAGACACATCGTATAGTTATATCATGTCATCCTGTTTACATAGTCATCATATTTTGAAGTATGTCATTCTATCCTGTTTAGTTAGCCATCATACATGTGAAATTGTGTCATGCTATCCTGTTTAATTAGCCATCATATATGTGAAATTATGTCCTGCTATTCTGTTTGGTTAGACAACATAAATGTGAATTATTTCATGCCCTGTTTTCTTCCCTACTATCCATTGCACCTGTCTATCTTACAATGTCTGTACATTCAATTACTTTTCTGGTTTACCAGCCATTTCAATTGGAGGGGGTGATGGAAGTATCTGTGGGAGTAAAAACACGTCTTCAGAAAAGATCGTGCTACATGTCAATGGAGATAGAACGACGGTTGTACTTGCCCAAGAACCAGCCCCACCACACATAACCCAGACTCACGCAGATTGTACCCCTACCCAGTTGGACAAAGAACCAGCTACATCCCTTCTAACCCCAACCCTAGTAGATAGTAGCCTAGTTCCTGTTGACACAACACCGTCTCCACCACTGAGCACCCAAACACGAGTAGTTAGTAAGGCAACTGCAGTGCCCAAAGCACGAGGACCACCACTCCGAACCCCAAGTCAACACTTAAAGCAGAAGAAGAATTGTTCTCAGTTCAGGTTCCGTAGCTATGGTTCATACTACTTTGCTCTTGCATCATTGTATTTACTCATACCAACTAATTTCAAATTTGAAGGATGCAATTGAAACTCCAGTGGCGCAACAGGTATGTTTTAAACCTATTTCTTTAACGTGTTTGCTGTTGTAACTTGCTCTATGTTGATTTCAGTTTCAATTGAATAAACAGTTATATTCTCATGCCATGCACCTTACAAATGTTGTTATTGTTGTGTAGTTTCCCACACTTATATTTTGTCTAAGCTGCTTTGTCTTAAATAGATATGATTCGAACTGTATTTATCTTGATTTGGCAACATAAACTAGAATGATATAGACCATACAGTGACCATACTACATAGATATATGTTTGTTTCATGTTGTTATCATGTCCACCTTACTACTGATCTAGTTTACCAAAATGAGTTTCATATACTACATTGTAAACCTGTGGTGTGTTTGTTTGTTTCTCTTTAAGAATGCGGATAAAATACTGGAGAAGAGTACCCCATTATGCAATGGTACAGGAAGTAATGCAGATAAGGTTCAAGATAGTGAGACATCCCTGTTGGTCTCCAAGAAAGCTGATAAAAACTATATTGAAGACACTAAGACAACCCCAAAGACCTGTCTTGATGTAGTGTTCGAGTTACTGGCTACTACTGTTGGCACCAGCTCTTCGAACTCGCTGCCTGAATCAATTCGGCTTCTTGAGTCTCAACTTCATGTTGAAAAACATCGATCAGATGTTATGCGACAGGAAGCCGAAGGACTGAGGAAGTCCCTGCAGAACTCAGATGCATACTTTCTGGTGCAACAACAAGTGCTGGAGGATTTAAGCGCCAAACAAGAGAAAGTTAATAAGCATGCTAAGCATCTTGCCAGCATTATGGGTACCTAGGATATTGTTTCTTGAGCTCTTCTAAAGTGGTTTCAGTTCTGGACTTGTTTTGCTACGGCGTTTATATGCTGCTTTGTTCCCTATATTTGCACTGGTGGCGAACTTTGATGCCTAGTGGATGTAATATGTATAATAGCCGTGATAGCCTAGCGTAAGTTGCTTTCTAATTTATTTCCTTATTGTCTTGTTTATTTGTTTTCTTGTAGTCAGTGTAGTTCTTTTTCCACGGTTTGCTAGTGGCCGCAATAGTCTATTTTTTAAAACTAGGCCACATTAACCATGGGCTACATATTTACTGTAGTTAACATGGGCCTCCTATGGGCGTAGAAACAATGGGCTTTCTAAGGGCCGTAGAAACAATGGGCCTTCTATGGGGCGTAGAAACAATGGGCCTTATACGGGCCATAGACACAATGGGCCTTCTACGGGCCGTATCATCGATGGGCCTTCTACGGGTCATATGATCGGTTGGCTAAACATGGGCCAATAATATACCACATTATGGCCGTAAATGGGCTAGAGTTGAAATTGTCCGTTCATGGGCCGACCATAACGGGCCGACCATAACACGCCATCGTTAATCGGCCGTATTTGATGACGCTATGAAAACGGCCCAACGTATTAAAGGGCCACAAACGGACCGACTGTAACCACGGGCTGAATTTGGCCCACAAGCAGAAAATAATGGTAACATGCCGAAAGTAAACGAATGCTAGAAATGAGCCCAAGAATAAATGGGCCCTGAGAAGGCCAAAAGATAACATGGGCTGGAAACAGTCCAACGGAATAATGGGCCATTAATGGGTATAAAGTGATACACTGTTCATTACGGGGTAGTTTTACCACGGGTCATTAATGGGCCGAGGGTTACTAAGGGACTTATATGGGACGAAAGACGTCATGGGCCAGACATGGGCCGGAAGTTAAAACGGGCTGTAATTATATTGGACGGCCCAGATGACGCTACTGGGCCTAATTCGGATAGGCCGTAAACGGGCCCTGGGTTAGCGGGCTGTAAATGGGCTATATGCAAACATGTCGTTAGCAGGCTTGCCATGGGCCGGCCCGCCACCTTTTGACCAAGTCAAACGGGCCAGCCTTTTCACAGGAATGGGCCTCTATTGGGCCGTGCCACATGTCGACATATCATAGGCGCTTTGGGTCCAATGAGTGGATGACATCTGTCCCAACGGCGAGCCGACACATGTTCCCTCCATCCAATGATGATTTTACACGTGGAAAATCCCCATTGGTCGGGGCTGTTAACGGGTTATCGGATCCAAAACCGAACCCGATAGCTTAACAGTTTTCCGTTACGGTGGATGCCATGTGTTAGTCACCCTTGACAAAAGCGCTTCTGTGATGCGCGATTTATTGTCATGGAAGTGGACACTTTCGTGATGATAATTTTGGTAATGGCATGGAACACTTCTACGACAACACATGTATGACTATCTTGATTCTGTCATAAATTTTTCATGGATGTACATGCATGACAGAAAATGTGACCTACTATGACAAACACGTATCATCATGGAAGTGTATTTTCTGTAGTGTGAGGACTTGTTGGAGCGTGACCACCTAGTGGAGGAGTAGCGTATCACTGATTTGCACCGCCGGCGAGGCATGGACCAGCAGCGCACTAACGCTCTGAGTCAAGTGTAGAGCGCCCGTGACTAGGCCGACTACATGGAGGCCAGCGCCCGGCAAATAGCCATGCAGGCTGTCAGGCACGCACACATTCGCAACGCCGAATTTTACTACCAGCTCGTCAAGTGGGTTTCCCGCTTAGAATCCGAAGCTTCGGTGGACCACCTCGGCATGGAAAGGGCCAACGCCTGCGAGCTATGCGCCATATCGCACCTCTGACAAGTCCGAGGCAAGGAGGAGGACTTTAGTGCTGGCATTTAGCGTGTACTGTAGATGGCGGCCGGCATCGTCTAGTTAGCTAAAAGTAAGTTAGTACTTGTACACTACTAGAGTATTAGTGGGAGTAGATAGTTAACTTGGCTATGATGGTTGTTAACGTGGAAGTTCAGTACTCTATATCTGGATCAGACCTATTACTTTGCTCTGAATGTTGAACTTTCCGTTTGAACTAATGGAATGGGCTGTTATTTTTTAAATGGGTTGTATTTGTCCACCATGGGTTTAGAGGCTGACTTGTGGGCCTACTAGGTTGATGCGTACACAATCAGGAGATGATTGTACATGGAGAGGATGACATCAGGGACCCACCAGCGTCACGGCAGTACGCAAGCAGGTGCCTCCTTATTTCAAGCAAAAAAATGGTTCCTCCGGATGGATTTCTAAGGGCATGTACAATGGTGTTATCTTAGGACTGCCACATAGGATAAATGATGAGGTGGAGGAGAGAGAACTCTTAAGAAGAGGCTTGTATTCTCTTATTTAAGAGAAGACAAGAGATGATCTCTTAGCACAATATGTGTCACCATGTTTTTAGGAATGTCTAGTTATTGAAGATAAGGCTAAGAGATGACCCATTGTAGACATATTTCAATGGAGCGAAAGCTGCTACCTGAATTCGATGAAGAGGCCTTAGATCCCCCGCAATCAAAAAACAAAACGGCCATCCAGTCGGATAGACGACCTCGTGGACAACATAAAACGGCAAACGACGACGCACATAAGCCGGTACGCGACCCATGTGAGGACTCGCATCAAAAGTACGGTGCAACCAGATCCATCTATGGGCCACGCAAGCGCGCTCCAGCATGCAATGCAACACAACAAACATCCCAATACCTCGGTACACCCAAATACAGGGGTGCCGCACACCCGCTATGTTTCACCGATGAGGTGCTCGACCATGAATTTCCAGAGGGATTCAAACCCGTAGACATAGAGGCGTATGATGGAACGACAGACCCTGGGGTCTGGATTGAGGACTACATCCTCCATATCCATATGGCTCGAGGAGACGATCTCCACGCCATCAAGTACTTACCCCTCAAGCTCAAAGGGCCAGCTCGGCACTGGCTTAAAAGCCTCCCCGAAAACTCCATTGGAAGCTGGGAAGAACTCGAAGACGCCTTTCGGGCAAACTTTCAAGGGGCCTATGTCCGACCACCAGATGCAGACGATTTAAGTCATATAACTCAACAGCCCAGAGAGTCAGCTCGAAAGCTTTGGAATAGGTTACTCACTAAAAAGAACCAAATAGTCGACTGTCCGGATGCCGAAGCCTTAGCAGCTTTCAAGCACAGTGTTCGAGACGAATGGCTTGCCAGACACCTCGGCCAAGAAGAACCGAGAACAATGGCAGCATTAACAAGCCTCATGACCCGCTTTTGCGCGAGCGAGGACAACTGGTTAGCCCGATGCAGCACCAGTGACCCAAGTACATCCGAAGTCAGGGACGGAAATGGGAAATCACGACGCAGCAAAAACAAGCGCCGGAATAAAGAAGACAGCCCGAAGAGCACAACGGTAAACGCCGGATTCAAAAGCTCTCGGCCAGGTCAGCAAAAGCTGCCCCCAAAGGCAACAGAGACGAACTGTCCAGCCTAAACAAGATTCTGGACCAAATATGTCAGATCCATAGCACCCCCGATAAACCTGCAAATCATACCCATAGAGAATGTTGGGTCTTCAAGCAGGCCGGCAAGCTCAACGCCGAACACAAGGGGCAGGATACACCAAGCGAAGACGAGGATGAGCCTCGCAAGCAAAGCACTGGGGAACATAAGAAGTTCCCACCAGAAGTCAAAAGAGTAAACGTATTACACGTGACAAAGGGGAGAAACAAAGCGGCACTCCTAGAGACACATGCCCCAGGGCCTATCACCGCGGAGTCCTGCCACTGGTCGTCCCAACCGGTCACCTTCGACCATCGAGATTACTCGGCAAGTATCCGGCATGCAGGATGTGCTGCCTTGGTATTAGACCCAATAATTGACGGATACCACTTCATACGAGTCCTGATGGATGGTGGCAGCAGTTTAAACCTGATATATTAGGACACAGTCCGCAAAAAGGGGATAGACCCAACAAAAATTAGCCGCAGCAATACTACCTTTAAAGGAGTAACGCCAGGCCTAGAGGCCCATTGCACGGGCTCCCTGCTACTAGAGGTTATATTCGGCTTTCCCGATAACTTGCGTAGTGAAAATTTAACGTTCCACATTGCTCCGTTCCAAAGTGGCTATCAAGCACTACTCGGACGCGAAGCTTTCGCTCGCTTTAACGCAATACCGCATTATGCTTCCCTCATGCTTAAGATGCCCGGTCCACGTGGCATCATTACAGTAAATGGAAATATTGAGCGCTCCTTGCGTGTGGAAGACCGTGCGGCTGCCTTGGCAGCCGCACACTAAACGGCCTCACCAACTAAAGCATCTGACAGGTCGTTAAGACCACGGACACGGTTGGACGAGTCTGGTACTGCTATATGTAATCGATACAGGTTTGATGGCTATACCCCTATTACAATACAAGGGGCTCATCACGCGCGCACAAGTGACAATCAGGCTCAACTTTACTCATATTGTTTATTTAGTATAACTTACCTTTTGCACGACAACTTTTCAATTATGTTCCTTTCTTTTTCAGATGACCATCGTGCTACACCCGTCCAGAATACGGCACAACGGAGACACAGGCGCAGACGTGCAGCAGGGACCCGTCCCAAGGATTCTTTTTAGATTAAGACCCTGCGTAAACCTTTTTTACTGTCTCTTGTTGATACACATCCCTTGGATTCTCAGTACAATTGAGAAGGATGCTGACGTCTTGGCATGTGGCCACGTCAGAATAATGCATGTACCTGGACACCAGGGGCCTATTACAAAGGGCACTGTGTAGGCCCGGTTTACACCATAAAGACCGAATACCTTAGGGAGTGTTCGGCGTCGCGAGTTTGGCCTTATATGCATCAGCTCCGAATCATGTCTTTGGTCAAATGTTGGGTTTGCCTGGCTCCTGTGTTTTGCTGCCTTACGTTCCGCTCTATCGGCTAAGGCGGCACCAGGAGAACTACTGCGATTGTGCCCTAGTTCATCCGGACGAGCACCTTAGTAGAGAAAGCCAAAAACTGACTGTCATGATATAGCGTGAGACTGGTCAACCACTCAATGACCTATCAGAATCTTCGGGATTCCTCCGCCTTAACGAAGGGTTGTTTCCCGGTCAGGCATGTACGGACCCCGAATTCGGATGAGTGCGGAGCCACCAGGGGCTATATAGTAGCCTCACTGTCAAACTCCTCTGGCTAAGTGAAAGTGTTAAAGCATTATAGTCCGGTTACCTAGTTCACTGCACTATCACCTCCTTAATGGACCAAGACGTTGGGTCAAGTGTGAACATGCGTCTTCTGCGAACACCCTCGCATTATATGCGTGGGGGCTGAAGCTGACGACGGTAATCTTTCAGGTTATATACATATATACATAAACGGCCGCACAGGAGGCATCATAATACTTTCGGGCAAAAGTATAAATACAACCTTGATGAACTTAATAAAACATTGTTTTTACAATGGGAATACATGTCACTCAAACATAATATTCTTCGAGCACTAGGCCTCTATCGAACGAGCGCCTTCAAGAACTTCTTCAAAATAGTGCTCGGCAGCCACTCGGCCTATGGCCGAACCCTGCGCCGCAACAATCGTGGCATCCATCTCCGCCCAGTATGTTTTGACACGGGCAAGGGCCATCCGCGAGCCTTGTATGCACACCGACCTCTTCATCGCATTAATGCGCGGCACCACACCAAGGAATTGCTGCACCAAACTAAAATAGTTGTTCGGTGTTGGCCTTTCCGGCCACAGATGATCCAGAACAGACCTCATGGCGAGTCCGGACAATCTATTCAGCTCGGCCTATTCGGCAAGCCAATCAGTCAATGGAAGCGGACGCTCTAGAACGTTAAATTGTGACCAGAATAGCTTATCCACTTCACGATCTGTTTGATCTCGGAAGTATTCGGCCGCATCGACAGCACTCGCCACCAAGTCCAGATATGCGTCCGCCGAACTCCATAGCCGGTCCAGAGGGGCATACCAAGGATCTCCAAACTTCCTCCGCAGCATAAAGGGTTTCCCAGCCGCGATATCCCCGGCTTGACGCAGCTCCTCCTTTTTCGCTCTCATCGCAGAGCGGGTGTCTTTGGTCGCCATCGTGGCCTTTTCCAGGTCCGTCACCTTCGCCCAGTTTTCTTCTTTAAGAAGCTAGAAACGATCGGCAGTATCTTTTAACTTTACAACCATCTTGGCCATTTTCTCTTTGCTCTCGCAATGTGCGGCCTGTTCGGCCCTTAACTCTTCGGCCGCCTGTAAAGCGGCCGCATTGCTACTCCTGGCTTGCTCCTTGGCTTGGGCAAGCTCCGCCCAAAGGGTCTCCACGGTGGCCGCTCCATCTGCAGTCACAACATATTAAAGATACTGGCATCATGCTGCTCTTATTATGCGACGATCACCAGAAAGGCCACTCACCCTGTGCCTCGTCAAGCCGCTCGTTGACAAGCACGATGTCATCATCTGCCGCATCCAGCTGCCGCTTTAGTTCGGCATACCCATCAGTCCGGCTAGCCATCGGAGCTTCCACCACCTGCACATAAAGGCAGTCTGGTTATTTCCTGGGACTATGATCCTATGTTTTCCGCCGTTTTCGACGACAACCAGAGTCTCAGGGCTACTATCTACACAGGGCACATCTAAAAATGTGCGATACTTTCAAAAATATACATCATTTCACGTACCTCAAAACCCATCAGTAGACTCATAAAGGCTTCATGCAGCCCGCTTTCAGCGGACGAAATCCTTTTAATCACCATACCCATCAATGTGCGGTGCTCTTCTGAGATAGCCGCCTTCTCCAGCAGATCCCTCCGTACATCCGACCGCGCACCAGACGGTGCCGAACTCTTTTGATTGCTCTCTTCGAGAGCCGGATACTGAGGACTTCGGGTGGCCATAGGATTACCTTCTGGCCTTGCCGGATCAGGAGAAGCCCTCCGCGACGACACCTCAGGGTCGCCCGCTTCATAAGGCGGTGTGGCAGGGGGAGGCGTCTCACTCTCCATCATCTCCGGAAGAAGATCCCCCGAAGACGAGCTCAGCTGAGAAGGGCTAAGATCCGAACTGCAAGATAAATACTACGGTTATTTTCCTCAGAAGTAAGGTAGGATATCTTCACTATCAAATACCTTTTGATTACTTATAGCTCGTTAGAGGGCTGATCCCCCCGCGGACATTGTGCGGCAAAAACACCCTCCGAGGCAGGACCCTCTGGCGGAGATTTCTTCTCCCGTTTGGAAACCTTGATTTCCGGATCTTCGGAGGTAGTCCTCTTCCTTCCCCGGAGAAAGAGAATGTCAGATTCTTCCCCTTGGTTATCCTCCCTCGCGGGGGCGCTCATTCCCTCGGTTGGAATAGGTAGCTTTCGCCCTCTTTATTCCCCCCTTCATCTTCCTTTGAGGGCATCAGACAAGGTGCTGGCTCGGGCATCTTTTCCAGCACCGGATTGTCCAAGCCTTCGGGAAGGGGGCCCGAACACCGGATCATCTTTGCCTTTGTTATCTAGTCCTGGTCAAAGAGCGACTCTTCAAAATGATGTCATGATGAATAAAAAGACAGTGTGTTCGGACATGGGATTACTTACTTGGGCAGCAGTGCGGTTGCTTCTCAGGCCCACGTCCTCGGTAGTGTCCGTACACTCTATTTGGGGTCCAAAGAATGATTTGTACATCTCCTCATGCGTCAGGCCGAGGAAATTCTGAATAGTGCGCGGTCCTTCCGGGTTGAATTCCCACATGCGAAGGGGCCGACGTTTGCAAGGCTGGACGCGACGAACCAGCATGACTTGCATCACCATAACCAGACTGAAATCTCCCTCGAAGAGATCTCAGATACGGCTCTGCAGTATGGGCATGTCCTTCGCTGGATCCCAGCTCAGCCCCCTGCTAACCCATGACATCAGTTGTGGCGGAGGGCCCGAGCGAAAGGCGGGGGTAGCTACCCACTTGGCGCTTCTGGGAGCGGTGACGTAGAACCACTCCCATTGCCACAATCCGGACACCTCTTGAAAGGAACCCTTTGGCCATGGAGCGTCAACAATTTTTCTTATTAGAGGACCTCAACAATGATGCCGACTAGGTACGTGATCTGAGGATTATCCTCATTGCTGCACAGAACAATTATGTCCTTGATGCACCACTAGGTGACGGACCTATTGCAGGAGCAGATACAAACATTATGAACGTTTGGCAAGCTCGGTATGATGACTACTTGATAGTTTAGTGCGCCATGCTTTATGCCTTAGAACCGAGACTTCAAAAACATTTTGAACGCCAAGGAGCATATAAGATGTTCCAAGAGCTGAAATTGGTATTTTCAGACTCATGCCCGAGTCGAGTGGTATGAGACCTCTGACAAGTGTTTTGCCTACAAGATGGAGGAGAATAGCTCAACCAGTGAGTATGTGCTCAGAATGTCTGAGTACTACAATCGCTTGAATCAAGTGGGAGTTAATCTTCTAGATAAGAGAATTATTGACAGAGTTCTCTAGTCACTATCACCAAGTTACTGGAACTTCGTGATGAACTATAATATGCAAGGGATGACGAAAACGATTCCCAAGCTCTTCGCGATGCTAAAATCGGCGAAGGTAGAAATCAAGAAAGAGCATCAAGTGTTGATGGTTAACAAGAGCACTAGTTTCAAGAAAAGGGGCAAAGGAAAAGAAATGGAACTTCAAGAAAGAGTGGCAAGCAAGTTGCCACTCCCATGAAGAAACCCAAAGCTAGACCTAAGCCTGAAACTGAGTGCTTCCACTTCAAAGGGAATGGTCACTGGAAGCGGAACTACCCCAAATACTTGGTGGATAAGAAGGATGGCAAAGAGAAAGGAATATTTGATATATGTCTTATTGATGTGTACTTTACTAGTGTTCATAGTAACCCCAGGGTATTTGATACCAGTTTAGTTGCTAATATTAGTAACTCGAAATAGGAGTTGCAAAATGAACAAAGACTAGTTATGGGCGAGGTGACGATGTGTGTTGGAAATGATTCCAAGGTTGACAAGATCACCATCGCACACTCCATTTACCTTTAGGATTAGTGTTGAAACTAAAATAAATGTTCTTTGGTGTTTTGCGTTGAGCATGAATATGATTGGATCATGTTTATTGCAATACGGTTATTCATTTAAGTCAAAGAATAATTGTTATTCTGTTTACATGAATAAAACCTTCTATGGTCATACACTTAATATAAATGGTTTATTGAATCTCTATCCTAGTGATACACATATTCATAATATTGATGCCAAAAGATGCAAAGTTGATAATGATAGTGCAACATACTTGTGGCACTGCCGTTTAGGTCATATTTGTGTAAAGCGCATGAAGAAACTCCATGCAGATGGACTTTTGCAATCACTTGATTATGAATCACTTGATGCTTGCGAACCATGCCTCATGGGCAAGATGACTAAGACTCTGTTCTCCAGAACAATGGAGCAAGCCGCTGACCTATTGGAAACAATACATACTGATGTATGCGGTCTGATGAGTGTTGAGGCTCGCGGCGGTATCGTTATTTTCTGACCTTCACAGATGATTTGAGCAGATATGGGTATATCTACTTAATAAACATAAGTTTGAAACATTTGAAAAAGTTCAAAGAATTTTCAGAGTGAAGTGGAAAATCATCGTAACAAGAAAATAAAGTTTCTACGATCTGATCGTGGAGGCGAATATTTGAGTTACGAGTTTGGTCTTCATTTGAAACAATGTGGAATAGTTTCGCAACTCATGCCACCTGGAACACCACAACATAATGGTGTGTCCGAACGTCGTAGTCGTACTTTATTAGATATGGTGTGATCTATGATGCCTCTTACCGATGTACCACTATCGTTTTGGGGTTATGCATTAGAGATAGCTGCATTGACGTTAAATAGGGCACCATCTAAATCTGTTGAGACGACACCATATGAGCTTTGGTTTGGAAAGAAACCCAAGTTGTCGTTTCTTAAAGTTTGGGGTTGCAATGTTTATATGAAAAAGCTTCAACCTGATAAGCTCGAACCCAAATCGGAGAAATGTGTCTTCATAGGATAGCCAAAGGAGATTGTTGGGTACACCTTCTATCACCGATCCGAAGGAAGGATATTCTTTGCTAAGAATGGATACTTTCTAGAGAAGGAGCTTCTCTCTAAAGAAGTGAGTGGAAGGAAAGTAGAACTTGATGAGGTAATTGTACCTTCTCCCGAATTGGAAAGTAGTTCATCAAAAAAATTAGTTCCAGTGATTCCAACACCAATTAGTGAGGAAGCTAATGATGATGATCATGAAATTTCTGATCAAGTTACTACCGAACCTCATAGGTCAACTAGAGTATGATCCGCACCAGAGTGGTATGGTAATCCTGTTCTGGAGGTCATGTTACTTGACCATGACGAACCTATGAACTATGAGGAAGCGATGATGAGCCCAGATTCCACGAAATGGCTTGAGGCCATGAAATTTGAGATGGGATCCATGTATGAGAACAAAGTGTGGACTTTGGCTGACCTGCCCGATGATCAGCAAGCCATAGAGAACAAATGGATCTTCAAGAAGAAGACTCACACTGACAGTAACATTACTGTCTACAAAGCTCGACTTATTGCGAAAGGTTTACCACAAGTTCAAGGAGTTGAGTACGATGAGACCTTCTCACCCGTAGCGATGCTTAAGTCTCTCCGAATCATGTTAGCAATTGCCGCATTTCATGATTATGAAATTTGGAAAATGGATGTCAAAACTGCATTCCTTAATGGATATCTTAAAGAAGAGTTGTATATGATGCAACCAGAACGTTTTGTGATCCTAAAGGTGCTAACAAAGTGTGCAAGCTCCAGCGATCCATTTGTGGATTGGTGCAAGCCTCTCGGAATTGGAATATACGCTTTGATAGTGTGATCAAAGCATATAGTTTTATACAGACATGCGGTGATGCCTGTATTTACAAGAAAGTGAGTGGGAGCAGTACAACCTTTTTGATAAGTATATGTGAGTGACATATTGTTGATCGGAAATGATGTAGAATTTTCTGGAAAGCATAAAGGAGAGTTTGAAATGAGTTTTTCAAAGAATGACCTCAGTGAAGCTGCTTACACATTGAGCATCAAGATCTATAGAGATAGATCAAGACGCTTGATAAGAGTTTTCAATGAGTACATACCTTGACAAGATTTTGAAGTAGTTCAAAATGGAATAGTCAAAGGAGTTCTTGCCTATGTTGCAAGGTGTGAAGTTGAGTAAGACTCAAAAACCCCACCACGGCAGAAAATAGAAAGAGAATGAAAGTCATTCCCTATGCCTCAATCATAGGTTCTATAAAGTATGCTATGCTGTGTAACAGACCTATTGTGTACCTCACCATGAGTTTTGCAAGAGGGTACAATAGTGATCCAGGATTGGATCACTGGACATCAGTCAAAATTATCCTTAGTGGAATAAGGATATGTTTCTTGATTATGGAGGTGACAAAGAGTTCATCGTAAAGGGTTACGTTGATGCAAGCTTTGACACTAATCCGGATGACTCTAAATCTCAATCTGGATACATATTGAAAGTGGGAGCAATTTAGCTAGAGTAGCTCTGTGTAGAGCATTGTAGACATAGAAAATTTGCAAAAAACATACGGCTCTGAATGTGACAGACCAATTGACTAAGCTTCTCTCACAAGAAAAACATGATCACACCTTAGTACTCTTTGGGTGTTAATCACATAGCGATGTGAACTAGATTATTGGCTCTAGTAAAACCCTTTGGGTATTAGTCACATGGCGATGTGAACTAATCACATGGTGATGTGAACTATTGGTGCTAAATCACATGGCGATGCAAGCTAGATTAGTGACTCTAGTGCAAGTGGGAGACTGAAGGAAATATGCCCTAGAGGCAATAATAAAGTTGTTATTTATATTTCCTTATATCATGATAAATGTTTATTATTCATGCTAGAATTGTAGTAACTGGAAACTTAGTACATGTGTGAATACATAGACAAAACAGAGTGTCCCTAGTATGCCTCTACTTGACTAGCTCGTTTGTTGGGGGAAACGACACCTACGGGATCATGAGGAATCCCTTTTGCTACAGTTGGAGGCCGCGGGGCTGTGGAAAGAGTGGGATTGAGAGATCAACGCAGGGGGATTATCTAGGTTCGGGCCGCAAGTGAAGCGTAATACCCTACTCCTACTGGTTTGTGTCTACCTGGTGTTCTTGGACTAGCTACAAAGCGTGCAGGGTCCAAAAAATCTGAATCCTCTCTCAGTACGCCGTGGGCCTCCTTTTATAGCCAAAGGGGTTGGCACAGTGGCACATAGGAGGTGGAAAGCTATACAGTAGTCAAGTCTATCCCCTGGCACCATAGGACAAATGCATTTAGTACACTGCCAACGTGCCCTTCTTGCTTTACCGGGGACGGCAAGGAAGCTCGTCCCAGCTGTCACCGCCTCGCCTGGCTTCGACGTGCGTCCAAACTGACGAGGCGTGAAGCGCCACACTGGCTGGCTGCTGAGTTGGTGTAGTGGCAGAGTCTTCACGAAGATCTGCATGCCACCACGCAGGTGCTTGCCGAGTCAGCCTAGAGGCCGCACATCGCCACGCAGGTGCCTGCCTAGCTGCTGCGATGGCAGCTACATGGGAACGGCAGTGGAGTCTTCGCAGATGTGGGCCTGGCTGCGGCCACACGGATGTCTTCGGCAAGAGTCTTGCCGGGGCCCCGGCAAGGGTCTTGCCGTGGCATCGTGGTCGCGCCCGGTAAGTGTCGTTGTCAAAACCGACGGATCTCGGGTCGGGGGTTCCGAACTATGCGTCTAAGGCGGATGGTAACAGGAGGCAGGGGACACGATGTTTTACCCAGGTTCGGGCCCTCTTGATGGAGGTAAAACCCTACGTCCTGCTTGATTATTCTTGATAATATGAGTAGTACAAGAGTTGATCTACCCCGAGATCGGAGAGGCTAAACCCTAGAAGCTAGCCTATGATATGATTGTATGTTGTCCTACGGACTAAACTGCTCCGGTTTATATAGACACCGGAGGGGGCTAGGGTAACACAAGGTCAGTTACAAAGGAGGGGATATACATATCTGTATTGCCTAGCTTGCCTTCCACGCCAAGTAGAATCCCATCTGGACACGGGACGAAGTCTTCAATCTTGTATCTTCATAGTCCAACAGTCCGGCCAAAGGATATAGTCCGGCTGTCCGGAGACCCCCTAATCCAGGACTCCCTCTGTAGCCCCTGAACCAGGCTTCAATGACGATGAATTTGAATACAAGGCGGGTTATCTTCGGCATTGCAGGGCGGGTTCCTCCTCCGAATACACCACGGAAGAATTTGAATACAAGGATAGTGTCCGACCCTGCAAAATAAGTTCCACATACCACCGTAGAGAGAATAATATTACCACAAATCTAATCTGCTGACACGTTTTGGCAGCATGACATCACGCCATGGCCCGGTAATTATTTGAACCGTTTTTCTTTAACCAGCCCCGCACATAACGCGAGGCGGTTTCTTGACACGTCTTGTCAAAGCAGAGATCGTGTTCCCCTTATTACGGGATTCTCATCAATACGGACGTGGGTAACCCAACCGCGCCATCAATTACGACACTTGGGGGATAAGTGAGTTTTACCAGGCTAGTGGGGGCGCATAGTTTAGTCCGCCCTTATAAAGGGATAAGATCTCACCTTTTTCTACCCACGCCTTCTTCCTCCTTGCTCATCCATTCTTGCGCACTCAAGCTCTAGCGCCCAAGTCCGCATCCTTCTCCTCAACTCTCAAACATGTCCAGAGCGGGAGGCAAGTGGATGGCCTCCTCTATCACGGGGGGCACATCAAAAAGCTACATGGAGCCGGATACTTAGCCGCGGATATCGCGCACCGGCTGCCAGCCGCGGGGCAGATCGTCCCTACCCCGGAACTCACGAAAGGGTGGTTTTCCTCCCCCACTTCGTCCGCAGACTGGGGTTTCCCCTCGATCCATTCGTCCGCGGCCTCATGTTCTATTATGGGCTGGACTTTCATGATCTGGCCCCGAATTTTAGCCTCAACATCTCAGCGTTCATCGTCGTGTGCAAGGCTTTTCTCCGCATCCGGCCCCACTTCGGCCTATGGCTGAAGACCTTCAATATCAAGCCGAAGGTAGTAGGCGGCCAACAAGCAGAATGCGGCGGAGCCATGGTGGGAAAAATGCCCAACATTACATGGCTCGAGGGCTCCTTCGTGGAGACCGTAAAGGGGTGGCAATCGGGGTGGTTCTACATCACCGAGCCGCGCGACACCAACTGGATGGCGGCCCCGAGTTTCGATCCGGAGTCCCCACGCGGCTCACTTCCTGGAAGGAGAAGGGCCTGTCTTGGGGCTCTTCGGTGGAGCTGGACGGACTCTAGAAGTGTATCCGGAACATGACAAGCAAGAAACTTAAACTGGTCAACATAGTCCAGGTCATGCTCTTCCGCCGGATCCTCCCGTGTTAAGAACGGGCTTTCAACTTATGGGAGTTCGACCTGGCCCAGCACCAGACTCTACGTGAGCTCTTCGACACGACGCATAAGGACGTCTGGAAGGTGCTGTTGAAGGGCGCCAAGGTCCCTCCTTCTCTTACCGAGGACCGTGGGCTAAGCCCGAAGCGCTTTGTGAATCCGGTAAGTTCTGTACATCTGGCAGGGTATTTATTTCCCATAGCTTAATCATGTGCGGGGTCTGAGCTCCCATGCCTTTGACAGGACTGGGTGGAGACATCGGAGCAGATTAACTGTCTGGCCCCTCTGCCTGAAGACCCTGCGGACGCTCTCCTGACGGAGATGTAGACTCTGGCCCCTTAGGAGGTGCCAGATAAGGCCAAGAAGAAGGCCAAGGGAACCCGAAAGAGTTCCCAGCGCCAGGTGGTATCGGACTCATCGTCCGATAACTCCGAGACGCACTCCTCCCGTGAAAATGAGGAGAAGGAAGATGAAGATTCTCCCTCTCCAACCGGGGGACACAAGAATAGGAAGGCCGCCCCAACCGGGGAGGCCGAAGGGTCCAAGAAGGGAAGGACTCTCCTTCCGGACTACTCCACCACCACCGCCGACGGCAAAGACGAGTGGTTGCTCAGGGCCAAGCACCTGGCGAAGTCGTAAGTATTCGGATACCAGAGTAACTCATAGCATCCTTTTGTTGCACTGCCTCTCCTAACGTCGAATATGATCATGCAGTCCGCCCCAAGCCCGTATCGACGTATCATCATCGGACGGTTCCTTGGACTCATCGGACATGGATAGTGATACACTTCCAACTGCCACCTATCCTTGCCCTACGGACAATGCCGAGGTACTGTCTCAAGGGGCACTGAGTCGGGGGGAGTCAGTCCTGGAGGCGCCTCAAGGCGACCTTCCGGACTCCAGGAGCAAAGGGAGCAAGGCTCCCAGGGGCTCCAAGTTCGGCCCGCAGCCGGACACTGCGCCGGAACCTCTAGTGGTTCCGGACTCGGGCAGGCGGCCCCCTTCCAAGAGGGGCAAGCCGTCCGTGCCGGTGACCTCTGTCCATCCAGAGGCACCGGACGAACTGCTGGGAGCGCTTAGCGGCGCTTCCATCGACGAAGAGTACCGCACTATTATGAGTGCGGTGATCAAGAAGGTTCAGTCCGCCAAGAGCGGACTGACTGAAGCCTGTACGAGCCTTCTAACAGGCTTTGAGGTAAATATTTAAAATATAGGAAAATATTACCGCATAGACAGTAGCCCATGATGCTCTGTTTGGTTTTCACAAAGAAAAACCGAATAGAGGATCAATAATATCTGCAGGAGACTATTATAAGTATGTCTATATGTGTATGCAAGCTTCGCTGCTGACCTCTGCCGCACTGACTGCGGAGGTCGCCGCACTTAAGTAGGACCTCGAGCGGTCCAAGAAAGAGCTCGGCCTTGTCAAGAGGCAGCTCGAGGAGAACAAAGGTAAGTAATACATTGTCTATAGAAAAAAGAAAATGTGGTTGCGAACTGACAGGATCATCATGAATGTGTCAGGGGCCACGACCAAAGTGGCAACCCTGAAGCAATCGTTGTCCGAGGCCAAAAACAAAGCGGCCAAGGAGCACACCAAGCAGGAGAAACAAGAGGCACGGGTGGGCGAGGTGCAGCAAGAGCTCCAGGCTCTCATGAAAAAGTACGAGGCTTTGGAACTTGACTCGAAGACGCAAGAGTCTGAGCTTGCCGCGGCCCTCGAGAGCACAAAGCATGCCAAGGCCGAAGCCCAAAAGGCCCTCCAGGAGATTAAGGCGATGAGGAGGATAGTGGCGGGTAAGGCATTCAATATGCAAAGGAAGTATGTGAAAGTAAATTACTTGTTACTTACCCAAGTCCGGAGCTCTCCAGGAGCATTCCCAGATTTGCCCCGCAGCGTGTCGGATGCCGTGAAATTTTATCAGGCCGAGGAGGGAAGCTCGACGGAGAAGCTGTTCTGGTCTCAGTATACTGGGACCGAACACCCGATGCCTATGAGTGACCAGCAGAAGCAACTGGTCGAGCTGCACAAGGCGGCCGAACAGGCCATGAGGGGCCTTATAGTCCGGATGTGGCCTGGCGACTCCCTTCCCAACAGCTACTTTGGCCTGGTGAGGCGGCTTGTGGATGCCTGCCCATGGCTGGAGGCCATAAAGCGGTCCGTCTGCATCGAAGGTGCATGCTGGGCCTTTGCCCATGCGAAGGTGCACTGGGCCAAGATGGACGCCGAGAAGCTGGTGAAGGAGGGGCCGCCGCAGGGAAAGGAACATCGCCACCCTGAGATGTATTATGAGGGTTTCCTGAAGGGTGCCCGTCTTGTGGTGGACGAGTGTGCAAAGGATGTAATTTTTGAATAAACTTGCTCAGGTGCTCCTGTATTATGAAAACGTGTTCATATGCGCTATGCAACGCTTATTTGAATTTAAAATATTACCTTCTGTGCGGCTGTTTATCAAATCTGAGAGATGGCCAATCGTCGGCTTCTGCCTTCATGCCACGAGTGCTGGGGTGTTCGGGATAAACCTGAGCACTCTTTTTCCCATTGTTGGGTCCTTCGAGGGAGATGCTCAGCACAACGAACAAGGCAACCAGACTATAATGCTTTATCAATCTCACTTAGCCATAGAATTCTATAGTGCCGCGGCTGCCGATCCGCCCAACACCCCGACCTCCCACCCTCCACCCGCTGTCCCGCACCTACCTGTGCGGAGGCGCCCCAACCCACCCCTTCCGGCACCGGCCCCAGCCCCGGCCACGACCCTGGCTCCGGTGAAGCGCGCCGCGGTAGACCAGGACCCCGGACCACAGCCATCTCCCCCCTCCCCTGGTTCGACCGCGGTGGCCATCTCCCCCTGCTTCAACCACTGCGTCGCCCCGCCCCTGGGATACATCCGTCGCCGTCCCTGGATCCGCCCGCTGCGATAACCGCGCCGCCACCCCGCTGTCCTCCGGCACCACCAACGTGCCACAGGCGCATTGGATCCTCGCCACCGCGCCCACCCATGCACCGTAAGATCCCCGCCCCGCCGCGTGGCTGAGATCCTCCAACCGCCGCCATGGAGCTCCTCCCCCGTCGCCCAAGCCCCGTCCGCCTGCCACCGCGGGGCCGAGTGCCTCCCCTCCCTGATACGGTGCAGTTCCCCACCCTACTTCTTCCCCATCTGAAGGAGCTGAACTTCATGTGCCCATGGCGTTGGCCGTCCCTTACCCGTTCAAATACGTTGGGGTTGGAATTTTTCCTCTCCTCCTCTACTCTCTTCAAGTTCAAGATCGTTGGGTGAGCATAATTTCCTCCTCTGTTCAAGTGAGCACATGGCACCAGTACCGCTGACCTTTGATCGACCATCTATTACTTGCTCTCTTTGCAAAGGCGCTATGGCTGCTGGTTCTCTTCAATAGTCTGTTCGACCGGGAGAATGGGAGAGAGAGGATGAGCAATGACAGCTGCTCCTGGGTTCTCGCATGCGGACGCAGTTCTGCTGCTGTTGATGCACGCACTCTCTCTTGCTAGTGGTGCTGCCCCGTGCTATTGTTCCCCGGTGTTACTGTTGCTTCCACCTTCCTCTCAATATTTTGCTACTGGTGCTGCTAGTACAAGCTGACACTTTCTTTTTTACGTTCCTCTCTCTCTCTCATTATGTGCACAAGAAAAATAGATATGATTCTGATTGGATTTCTGTAGAAATATACCCCCTTTTAATTATGTTCTAATTTGATACACAGAAACATCGGTGCAGGACTTTGTGCGATTTTTGTATTGAGTTTGTATGAGTTTGGTTAGTAGTTTGTGCGAGGCACAGGAAGTTGCATGCAGGGATTTCCTCCTGCTCACGGCCAACGGAGTCGTTCTCCACTGCCGTCCTCCGGGGCGACCCTGTCGGACACCGCTTAACCAATTGACAGCTTTGTTCATCTTCCCCATGCCCGGCATCGCGCTACGCCGCTTCTTGGACTTTAAAAATAATATACAACAATTTGTGTTTATAGAAGAACGATTTTTTTCTAAAAAAACAAGGAGGTTCAAATGTAAAAAGGCGAGCAGTTCGATGTTAATAAAAGAATCAGATTTTCCTTGTGTCTAAATAAAAAGAATAAAATATTTGGATTTTTACTGTTTGAAAACTACAAAATCATGATATTCAATTTGGAAAAACATAAAAGAGTTCAATGATTATAAAAACCTTGTATTGCCTTGTTTCTAAAAAATAACAAAGAAGTTCAAATTAAAACTATAGAGCAAATCAAAAGTTTATACAAAAAGCACATTCCCATTTCTAAAAAACAAAGAAGTTCAAATTAAATTAATGGAGTAGTTCAAGTGTTTGTTATAAAACTCGGATTTTCACCATTACTAGAGAATAAAAATCAAGAAGTCCAATTTAAAGCAACGGAGTTGTCCGATGTTTATAAAAATACCCGTATTTTCCCCCTCACTAAAGAATAAAAACCAAGAAGTTTGAACGAAAATAGGAGAGCCGTTCAATGTTTATAAAAGTGCTTAGATTTCCATGTTAAAAATAAAAAGGGGAGCTTCAAATTAAGATAACACAAGCGCAAAAAGAGGAAGTTCAAGAACAACAAACGATAAGTTCAAAACAAATGGAAATGCTAACTAGTACATACATGATCAAATTTTGTCCATGATATCTAAAATACAAATGGAGAAGTTCAAAGAAAATTGAGCAAGAAGTTCAAATAAAAAGGTAGTTAAAAATGTTTGTAGAAAAATAGATTTCCTTCGTTTTAAAAATAAATCTGAGAAGGTCAACTAAAAACTTGGTACATTTAAAAATCAAGACAAAAGTAGAAGTTCTAGTTTATAAAACGGAGCGGTTCGACGTTTATAAAAAGGTTTTCACATTACTAGCCAATAAAGCTAAGAAGTTCAAATAAAAAATGAATAAGCTCAATATCTATGAAAACTCAAAAATAAAAACAACAAAAGAAGTTCAAAAAGTATTCAAAAACTTAGAAGTTTAAGTTTTAACTCTAGAAGTCAAATTTAAATACTGAGCGATTCATTATTTACTACAACACTTAGATTCCCCCTTACTAGACAATAACTAACAGATTTAAATTTAAAAAATAGAGTAGATGAAAATGTACAAAGAATTGAATTTTCCTCGTTTCTTAAAAACCTAGGGGTTTAAATTGAAATAACAGAGAAGTTCATACCAAAATAATGGAGTGGTTTGATGTTTATTAAAGACTAGGATGTTAGCGTTATTAAAAAACTCAGATATCCCTTGTTATTAAAGAATCAACCATGAAGTTTAAAAATGAAAAACTGTAAAATTTGATGTTTATTTACAATATCAGAAACAATCCTTCTTGTTTATATGCAAAATTAAAGTATGAAGTTCAATATAAGAAAATGTTGCATGATGTTTACGTAAATGTCATTTTTTCTAAGAATAAAACTAAGAAGTTCACATTAAAAAAATGGTGAAGTTCACAGATTATGAAAATCCTAGGATTTAAATGCTCAATTTTGATGAGTGCCTTAGGAGTCGGGGCAAAAAAAGAGGAGAGAGCATTTCAAAGTGATAGCAGCGAGAAGTTCACGTACTACATGATGTGTGTTTCATATGAGAAAAAGGAATAAAAAGGCAAAGTCGGATATTTTTTTCTTGCTAGAAGTTCAAGTCCTCGGTCGGAGAAAGTTCAAAAATTCTTGTGGGAGAGGTTCACTGTGTATTTACATGTTAAAACGCAAAATATATTATTTTAGTGTTTTAAAATAATTCTCCCAATCCATTAAAAATTTGAAAATAAAATGCTCTCTGTGAAAAAAAAAGTTTCACCTATTCAACAACTTTCCAAGGCTTTATTGTATGCTCTATTTCAAAATAAACGGTTAAAAATCAGTGTACGTTTGCTCAAAACAAAAGTTTAACCGTATTAGCAAAAGCCGCGTCTTTCAACAGGTTTCTAAAAAGGTATATCATTTGTGTAACACCGATGAACGGGTGAGAAATTATGAACAAAAATATGTGACAGAAGTTCAAAATGAAAACAACGAGCAGTATGATGTTGCTAGAAGTGCTCGGCCCGAGAAAAGTTCAAAAATTCTTGTAAGAGAGGTTGAACAAAAATATGTGACAAAAGTTCAAGGTGAAAACAACGGGAAATTCAACTACTACACAGAATGCGTTACGAGATAAAGAATATAAGAATAGAAAACTAAAACCTTAAAAGGTTTGTTGCAAGAAGTTCACGTGCTCCTCGTAGCATAGTTCAAAATTCATGTGCGAGACGTCTGTCGTTCATTTACATGTTGAAAAAAAGGCAAAAAAAGACAACGTTGTTTTGCCATTTTAAAAACTGCTCTCAAACGACAACGAATTTGTAACACCTGTCTACATGAAAAACTTGCTGCTATTCATAAGCCTTCCAACGGTATATTATGTGCTACATTTTGATGAAAGGTTTAAAATTTTCATGTATACCGTTTAAAACACGTTTTTGTGTATTCAAAAAAATTCTTTTGAACCATCACGAGTATGAAAAACTGATCAACACTGGAAAGTTTCATGTTTTCAACAGCTTTCCATTGGTATATCATTTGCTCAATTTCGGTAAGTGGTTTGAGAGTTACGGGTAAAAAATAACATGTGAAAAACAGAGTGAAGTTCAAAAACAACTGCTCCAGAAGTTCAACCTCTTCACGAAGTGCATTTTCGGAGACTCTGTTTTTACGATGAAGTCAGAAGACATGATCTCAGAAGTTTACGTACTATACGGTGTGCATTTGTATTAAAAAGAATGAAAATGCAAAGCCTAAAGTTTTGTTGCTAGAAGTTTAAGTGCTCGGCCCGAGAAAGTTTAAAAATTGTTGTGAGAGAGGTTGAACAAAAATACATGACAACAGTTTGAGGTAAAAACAACGAGAAGTTCAAGTAATGCAAGGAATGCATTTTAGGTGAGAATAAAAGTATAGAAAAAAATAAAAGCTTAAAAGGTTTGTTGAAAGAAGTTCAAGTGCCCGGCCCGGGAAAAAATTCTTGCGAGAGAGGTTCACCTTGTATTTCCATGTTCGATTTTTTTCGTATAAAAATCGAATACAATTCTTTAGTCAAAATATAAAAAAGGTGAAGTTCAAATTGAAATAACAAAGAAGTTCAGAGTTTATTAAAACCTAGGATTTACCTGTTCAAAAAATAAAAAACACAACGCCATTTTTTGCACTTTTAAAAACAACTCATAAACGAAAAATGGTTGCTAGAAGTTCAAATCCTCGGCAAGGAAAAGTTCAAAAAATTCTTGTGAGAGAGGTTCATCGTGTATTTAGATGTCCAAAATACATAAAAAATGTTATTTTTGTGTTTTAAAATAATTCTCTCAAACCACAGAGAAGTTCAAAGTGATAACAACCAGAAGTTCACGTACTGCATGGTGTGTATTTCATATAAGAACAAAATACAATTAAAGTGAAACAGAGTGAAGTTCAAACAGATATTCCCGAGAAGTTCAACTACTTCACGCAATGCAAAAAACAACACGTCAACAAAAGAGTGAGGTTCGAACAAACATGCCTGAGAAGTTCAACTACTTCACGCAATGCGTTTCCATTCGCAATGAAGGCGGAAATCATGATCCCGTCATTTCTTTAATTTACTTCAAAACAACAGGAATATCATTTGTGTAAATTCAAGTCCTCGGTCGGAGAAAGTTAAAAAATATATTGTGAGAGAGGTTTGTACAAAAAGAATATCATTTGTGTAACACTGACAAAATGGATGGGAAAATTTAAAACGAAAATACGTCACAGAAGTTCAACATGAAAACAACACGAAGTTCGACTTCTATAGTGAATGAATTTGAGATGAAAATCTTTTAAAATCATCACGAGTATGAAAAAACGATCAACACGGGAAAGTTGTGTGCTTACAGCAACTTTCCACCGGTATATCACTTGCTCAATTCCGGTGAGTGGATGGAGAGTTACGAGCAGTGGATGAGACCTACGAGCAAAAAAATCATGTGAAAAACAGAGTGAAGTTCAGGTACACGCGCTGAGAAGTTCAGGTTCTTCACGCGGTGCATTTTCGAAGAATCTGTTTCGCGATAAAGGCAGAACGCATGATCCCGCCGTTTTCGAAATTACTTGAAAACGGCTAGGAATCATAGAAAACCATCAACATGAAAAAGTGTCGCATTTTCCATAGCTTTTCAGCGGTATATTATTTGCCCCATTCCGATAAAGTTTGTAGAAATTACGGCAAAAATACGTTTTTTGCCATTTTCGAAACTGACTTAAAACCATAAAGAATTGGGAGAAACAATACATACCAAAAAGTTTCACATTTGTTCAAGCTTTCCAAGGCCATATCATTTGCTGCATTCTGACGCACGGTTAAAAAATTAGCTCAAAAATACGAACTCGGTTGGACTTGGACCATTTTCTAAATTACTCTTAAACCATTCAAAATTAGAAAAAAACTTTTAAGATGAAAAAGTAGGGCATTTTCATAAGCTTTCCAACACCGTATCATATGCCTCCATTGGATTAGCCGTTTAGAAATGACATCGAAAAAATGAAAAACGAACTCAACTGTTCAGTTTCCGAAATTTTATGTTTTTTTCAAATTACTCTTTAACCATAGGGAATTAGAGAAAACTTTGAACATGTGGAAGGAGAGGTTTTGCAGCAGCTTTCCAACGCCATATTATATGCCTCATTTCGATAAACGGTTTAGAAATGCGATCGAAAATATGATTCACGTTTTTTGTGCGAAGAAAAAACGGTTTTCAAAACTGCTCTTAAACCGCTTATATTTTGCCAAAAAATTAAGTTGGGTCATGATATTGGTGTCCATAGCTTTCCAACGGTATATCGCAAGCCCCATTTGGGCAATGTTGGCGGAAGTTCAACCTAGTTCACAGGGAAGTTCAACGTACTACTAGCGGGGCAGGTCAGGTTGTGTTCAGAATATTATTCTGGTCCCGTGATCAGAATAGTGTTTATGTATGTTTATTCAATAAGAAGAATAGAGAATGCGATAATAGTCTAGTGCTATGCATTGTTTATTCAATAAGGTGCGTCGAAGCAGAATGATACAAGTAGTGCGATAAGCAAAAAGTAGGACTATTTGACATGTCCCCTCCAAGGGCAAGCTGAGGAATGGTATTTAAAGCAAGTATTTCACTTGTTATCGGAGACCACCTGGGAGTTCCGTGGTGCGACGTGGCTTTTTGCCTCCTTGGTTGTTGCATCGTGTGTCCAGCAATCGTACTACCGGACGAGGTTTCCAGAGATTAAAGTCCTGAAAGACAGAAAAGTAACAAAGCGGGAAGCCCCTAGTGCGGTTGAGCCGCGTCTTGGGGCGTGCCGTAGTCGTGCCCCCTCCCCACCTGTGCCCATGGTATTTCCAATGCGTAATTATATACGCGTGGCACGAATTTCGCCATTTGGCTGGTACTGGGGTGGGGGCGGCATTGCGAGCTCGGAACGTGCCAGGCGATCTTGTTGCCGATTACTCCGGGCACGCTTGAAGGTGTCCAGGTCTTTAATCGCCGAACTGGTGGATTGCCTTAAGAGGCTGCTTTGCGCTTCCGCTGCGAGGGCCGCAGTGTGCTCCTCCATGCGGAGAGAGCGCTCTGTGTTTCCATTGACTGTGATGACCCCCCGAGGTCCTGACATCTTGAGCTTCAGGTATGCATAATGCGGTACCCATTGAATCTCGCAAATGCGGTTCGCCCAAGCTGTGCATGATAGCCACTGCAGAACGGGACTATATCGAAGATTAACTCCTCGCTTCGGAAGTTATCCAGGGATCCGAAGACCACTTCTAGTGTGACTGAGCCTGTGCAATGGGCCTCTACACCTGGTATGACGCCTTTGAAGGTCATTTTTGTGGGTTTGATCCTTGAGGGGTCTATACCCATTTTGCGCACTGTGTCCTGATAAAGCAGGTTCAGGCTGCTGCCGCCATCCATAAGGACTAGAGTGAGGTGAAATCCGTTAATGATTGGGTCTAGGACCAGTGCAGCGAATCTGCCATGACGGATACTAGTGGGGTGGTCCCTGCGATCGAAGGTGATCGGACAGGAGGACCATGGGTTGAACTTTGGGGCGACTGGCTCCAACGCATATACGTCCCTTAGCGCACGCTTCCGCTCCCTATTGGGGATGTGGGTTGCATATATCATGTTCACCGTCCGCACTTGAGGGGGGAACCTCTTCTGTCCTCCGGTGTTCGGCTGCCGGTGCTCCTCCTCGTCATCGCTATGTGACCCCTTATCTTTGTTTTCGGCATTTAACTTGTAGGCCTACTTGAACACCCAACAATCCCTGTTGGTGTGGTTGGCTGGCTTGTCGAGGGTGCCATGTATTTGACACGAGCGATCAAGTATACGGTCCAAACTGGACGGGCCCGCAGTGCTTCTTTTGAATGGCTTTTTCTGCTGACCGGGTTTAGAGCCTCTGAATCCGGCATTGACTGTCGTATCCTCGGTATTGTCACTATTGACGCGACGCTTATGTTTGTTGCGACGTGACCTGCCATTGCTATCCTTGGTATCTGAAGTTCCACGGTTCTTTGATATGTTATTGCTGCGAGCCAGCCAGCTGTCTTCTCCCGCGCAAAAGCGGGTCATGAGTGTTGTGAGGGCTGCCATGGATTTCAGCTTTTCCTGGCCAAGGTGTCGGGCGAGCCACACGTCGCGGATGTTGTGCTTGAAAGCTGCTAGGGCCTCTGCATCCGGACAGTCAACGATTTGATTTTTCTTTGTCAGGAACCGTGTCCAGAATTGCCTGGCTGATTCCTTTGGCTGCTGAATTATGTGGCTCAAGTCATCGGCATCTGGTGGTCGCACATAAGTGCCCTGGAAGTTGTCGAGGAATGCGGCTTCCAGATCTTCCCAACAACCAATGGATTCTGCTGGCAGGCTGTTGAGCCAATGCCGAGCTGGTCCTTTGAGTTTAAGTGGGAGGTATTTGATGGCGTGTATATCATCACCACGGGCCATGTGGATGTGCAGGAGGAAGTCCTCAATCCATACCGCAGGATCTGTTGTGCCGTCGTATGATTCTATATTTACGGGTTTGAAACCCTCTGGGATTTGATGATCCATTACTTCGTCTGTGAAGCATAGGGGGTGTGCGGCGCCTCTGTACTAGGCTATGTCGCGACGCAGCTCAAATGAGTCTTGTCCGCTGTGTTCGGCCCGGCCGGATTTACTTTTACTGCATCCGGCATGATGGTTATCGTCTCGCGTAGTGGCACGCCCTCATGATCCGTAGATCGATCTTGTGTGTTTTGCTTTGTCATCCAATACGTCTCGCAGGTCTAGCATGTTTCCCCGTGCCTTGTCATTTTTATTTGAGTGGTGTCGGGGTGCGGGTTGAAATGCCTCTCTGTCGCGGCCACGAGGTGGCCGATCGGCTGCGTCATATGCTGGAGATGTAGGTTTTAATGCTTCCTCCTCTAGTCGGGGTAGCAACCTGCGCTTTGGGTAACTCTTGAAGGGGCGTTTGAGTTCATATTCCTCGGCCGCAAGGACTTCAGTCCATCTGTCAGCTAGCAAATCTTGATCAGCTTGAAGCTGCTGCTGCTTTTTCTTAAGGCTATTTGCCGTGGCTATAAGCCGGCGCTTGAAGCGCTCTTGCTCGACGGGATCCTCAGGCACCACAAATTCGTCATCGTCGAGGCGTGCCTCGTCTTCGGAGGGAGGCATGTAATTATCATCCTCCGCCTCTCCATCTGCCGCTCTCTCCAGAGGGCTGGCTTCTCCATCCTCCTGCTCTAAATCTTGCTGGAGGGGATTGTTGTCGTCTTGGGCACTGTCCGGAGTGCTATTATCTCCTGTGCCGGTGTCACCGCTTTTGCTTTGGCGAGACTTAGAGCTGCGCCGCTGACGTCGGCGCTTGGGTTGTTTCTTGGAGGGGTCATCGTCTGCTGTCTCGTTGCCATTGCCTTCTTTAGGTGTGTCCATCGTGTATATATCATATGATGAGGTGGCTGTCTAGTGCCCTATGGGCAGTGGTTCCTCTTCGTCTCCCGCATCGTCGTCCATACCGTTGATGTCTTTGGAGTCAAAGTCGAGCATGTCGGTCAAATTGTCGACATTGGCTACTAAGTGGGTGGTGGGTGGGCGGCGAATTCCTTCGTCATGGGCATCCCAATCCTGCCGAACATAGTTCGGCCAGGACTCTCCTGACAGGGAGAGAGACCTTAATGAGTTCAGTATGTTGACGAAGGGCGAGTGCTGAAAGATATCCGTGAAGGTGAACTCCATGATCGGCGCCCAGTCGGATTCGATAGGCACGGGCGCATGCAGTTCAGACTCCATGGCCGGGGAAGAATATGGTAGTTCGTCACGGCTCCCGTGAAGGGTAAGGTCGATATTCGGCTCGATCGCCGCTAAGAATACGGCCTCCGTGGTGGGGTCTATCCACCCGTCCATGGATGGCGCAATTGGCTCCGAATTGAGGGTCGGAGCGGTTGCTGGTGCGGTCTCCAGAACACTGTCCGATGGTAGAGCTAAATCATGCCCATCGTGACCGTGCGGCGCACTCGGCAGGGACTCGAATCCGTCGAAGATCAAGTCTGCGCGGATGTTGGCCATGTAGTTTAAGCTTCCAAACCTGACCTGGTGGCCAGGGGCGTAACTCTTGATCTGCTCCAGATGGCCAAGCGAGTTGGCCCGCAGTGCGAAGCAGCCAAATACAAAGATCTATCCAGGGAGAAAAGTCTCACCCTAGACCGCATCGCTATCGATGATCGAAGGAGCCATCAAGCCTAACGTAACGACACAGAGGAACTCTCAATGAAAGCACCAACGTCGGTGTCAAAACCGGCGGATCTCGGGTAGGGGGTCCCGAACTGTGCATCTAAGGCGGATGGTAATAGGAGGCAGGGGACACGATGTTTTACCCAGGTTCGGGCCCTCTTGATGGAGGTAAAACCCTACGTCCTGCTTGATTATTCTTGATAATATGAGTAGTACAAGAGTTGATCTACCACGAGATCGGAGAGGCTAAACCCTAGAAGCTAGCCTATGGTATGATTGTATGTTGTCCTATGGACTAAAACCCTCCGGTTTATATAGACACTGGAGGGGACTAGGGTTACACAAGGTCGGTTACAAAGGAGGAGATATACATATCCGTATTGCCTAGCTTGCCTTCCACGCCAAGTGGAGTCCCATCCGGACACGGGACGAAGTCTTCAATCTTGTATCTTCATAGTCCAACAGTCCGGCCAAAGGATATAGTCCGGCTGTCCGGAGACCCCCTAATCCAGGACTCCCTCAGCAAGGGTCTTGCCGGGGGTCTCGTGGGTATCCTTGGCAAGGATCTTGCTAAGGATCATCATCTTCTGGTTATCATCTAGTCTTGTGTGCTTCTGGTCTCCATGAAGATCTGCATGCCACCATGGAGATGCCTCCCGAGTCTCGGTTCCAAAGTGGTTGGTGGTGCTGGAACTCTTGGGCTCAAGGGTGGCGGCTTTTTTGGTGCTGGGCAAGTTGCCCCGGCAAGGTTCTTGCCAGGGCTGTGGAGGCCGCCCCGGCAAGGGCCTTGCCGGAGGACCTCACCTCGCCCTTCTGCTCTTCGTGTTTCTGGCTTGGCGTTGCTCTGGTTGTCTTCTGGCTTTGCTTCCTTCCTCTTCCCCGCTAGGTGTGGCCGCATGCGCGGCTCCAACTACCCGCGCACAAGTAAAGGGGTACAAAATAGAACCCCTCCTTTTGTGCACCGACAGGAGCCCCCAGGCCTGGGCCATACATAAGCGCGACGCGTTGTTGGGCTAGGCCCAAAATGGTGCGTGGGCATGTAGGGCCAAGTTGTACCGCAATAACTCCCTCACCAGTTGCACTTCCCCACGACCCGCGTTGAATGCGCGACGTGGGGGGGGGTCGTGCGTGACGTGGGGGTCATGCGTCGGATGGTTGCTGACCTCATGCGTCACATCATGGCAAATGGTAAAGAGGCGGCCCGCGCCTTCCCCATAAAAGAGGAGAAACCGCACGCGCGCTGCTCATTTACCCTCTGCACCTCTTCCAATCTTCGAACCATCGTTCCTCTTTTCTTCCTCAGGCGAAAGATTCAAAATTCTCGCCTCTGCTTGCTGCCGCTGTGCCCCCATTGCTCTTGATTCTTCGTCCCCTCCCAGCTGTCATGGCGCCCAAAACTAGCAGGGGCAAGGGAGCGGCCAAGGATGCCGGGGAGAAGGAGGCGCCGGAGAGTGAGTCGGCGGCGCGGCAGGCGCAGCTTGCCTACTTCCCGTCGACGGTCGATGTGGTTCACCTCAAGAACTTCTTCTTGCCCCTATGGGGGAGGAAGACGACGGGGCACCCTGCCCCGCGCGCCGTCCATGCTGATTTTGCCGAGGATGGCCCAAATTGGTACCCCTTCTTCGTCGATTTCTTCTCTTGCGGGCTCTGCCCCCTTTCTCTGACTTCTTCAATGACATCATGCACACCTACGGCTTCCATCTTTTTGATCTCACGCCGAATGCAGTGGCGTGCATGGCTCTCTTCGCCCACCTTTGCGAGGGCTTTGCCGGGGTGCTCCCTAGCACAGAGCTCTTCTGCCACTACTTCTTCCCTCGCCTCCAACCAGGGGGCGCCATCTCTGGGAGCATCGCCTGGATCCCGAGGACCCAGGAGAAAGGCACGTACCTGGAGGGTTCCCAGAAGGAGAGGTGGGAGGAGTGGCGGGGCCAGTGGTGCTGGATCGAGCAGGAGGACCCGCAGGAGTTTTGCCGGGTTCATCAGAGCCCGCCGACCCGCCGCATGAACTGGAGCGACCTCGACGCCAATGACAAGAAGCTCTCGATCGCCACCACCAGGATCCATCGCGTCACAATGGTCGAGCTCACCCTCGAGATGATTGGGGCGGACTTCATCCATCGCCGAATTGCCCTGTTGCACAACAAGGGGAGGCTGGCCTGGGACTTCAGGAATGCGGCCGACGTCATGAGGCTCCCCCTGGCTTGAAGCATCACTTCACGGTGATGGGGCATGCCCATTTCTGTCAAAGGCTCTTTCAGCTCGACGTGGGCAGCAATGGCAGGCCTGAGAGAACCTGCAGGGCCGCGAAGGCCAGCAAGGCCGTTAAGGGGCCCCTGTTTGGGTTGCCGATGGGAGTGGTCCCGCTGAGCAACAACTCTCGCCAGTCCTCCATCATCGCCATGATGCCGGACTTCAATACACATGGCCTTGTCCGGCCTGGGCCGAGCCGCCAGTAGAGAGGGTGCAGGAGTTCTTCGACACCTTGTCCGAGGTTTATGTCCGCGACAAGTCGTTGCTCATCTAGGACACCACCAAGGTGGAGCTTGACTACATCACCGCCAGGGCGACGGAGGCGGCGCTTGCCAGGTAGGCCGGCAGCGCTGGCGGCATGGAGGATGAGGCCGACGCGGCTACGGAGGAGAAGGAGCTCGCCCAGTGGGGGGAGTCTGTCAGGAAGGCCAACGGCGCTGGCGATGAGGCTCCCCTCATGGAAGATGCGGGCGATGAGTCGTCTGAAGAGGAGGTCGAGGTGAACGGCCCCTCGGTCGCAGGGAGGAGGCGCGTCCTGTGGTGGGCTACCTATGGCGAGCCGGTGCGGCCCGGCAGGATCACGTAGCGGCAGCTGGCCTAGGGCAGCCCGTGCGTGAGACGAGGGTGATGAAGGTCGCGGCAGTGAAGAAGGTGGTGAAGGCCACAGTGGCGAAGAGGACAACAACTGCTTCTTCCTCGTCCAAGCGGCACCGGACCCCGTCCCCTTCTCCTCCTCCTTTAGACGGCACCTTGGAAGCCGAGTTTGACCTCGGGTCCTTTAGCCCGGCAAGGAAGAGGAAGCTAGCAGAGGAGAAGGTGGAGGACGAGTAAGTATTCTGTCCCCCATCATTTCCTGACCTTATACCTGTGTTATCTTCCTTTGATTTGGTGTCATCTTCACAGGGACATGGAGACGCTGGTGCAGAGGGTGGAGAAGAGGGCCAAGGCCTCAATGGGCAACAAGCCCCCGGCGGGTACTCCACATATGCCGCTGTTGGTGGAGAGTAGCCCGGACAGTAGCCCCCATTGCAGACCTCGCTTCAGCCCCCAGTGTGAGTCCGCCACTTACTCCTTCAGTGATGAGCCTTGGGGTGTGAATCTTTGATGCTGAACTTGCCGGGCTTGCAGGAGGAGCCGCCGAGGGCCACCCCCAACACGCCGCCCCCCTCGACTACGCCGCCCAGAGGGGCGTCCCCGGCAAGGGCATCGACCACCGAGCCCAACATATGGAGGAGGAGGGAGCGAGCTTGGGTGTTGGTGGCCCTGCCCCTGCAACGAACGTTGGCGGGGAAGGCGCCACTTCTTCCCAACCTGGTGCTGGTAAGTGGTTCGCTTCTCGTACCTGTTCCTTCTTCTTTTTGAATCTTGGTCTTGGCTCCGTCTCATTCCCCTTCTTGGTATCTAGGCCCTTTCTCGACGTCCTAGGAGGATATCAACACCGTCATCGAGGAGGTCACCAAGGACACCGAGGACGAGGCCAACAAGATTGCCGTCGAGGAGGCCGCCAAGACCGCCACTAAAGAGGCCACCAAGGGGTCTGCCGGGGAGGCCGGCAAGGGGCCTGCCGGGGAGGGGTTGGTCGACGATCAACCTTCCTCCTCGGCTGCCTCTGGCTCGAGCAAATATTTGAAGTTGAGCGACGACTTGTTCGTCCACCTCCCAGGAACGGCGAGCACCAGGGCGCCAACCGAGGGGGAGGTGTTCGACGATGAGGCGCCCGACGCCGCCGGGCTTGAGGTTGTTGACAAACTGGGCGCTAGTGGCGGTGATTCCCAAGAGGAGCAGCTCCTTCAGGCCATGAGCGTCAACTTCCAGAAGCTTCAGGCGCTTCACCGTGCCCGCCTGGACAAGGCGAAGTCTAGGATGGCGGCGGTGGACAAAGCGGAGGTGGACCTCGAGGAGCGCGTCGCTGAGACGCATGCCTGGTTCAGCCAGGCCCACGATGAACTCAAAGTTGCCCAGGATCTATTGGCTGAGCGCAAAAAAGAGCTCATCCTGAAGCAGGCTGACGTCTAGAAAGCCCAAGAGGCGGCGAGGGAATAGGCCGCCAAGGACGAGGCCACCCGGCACCAGCACAAGGCCGAGCTGAACTCCCAGAAGGAGGACCTTGCCGCTCGTGAGGAGGTGCTCACCGCCACACTCCGCGGCAAGGATGAGGAGGTCGAGAAGCTCGTCACGCAGTGGACCCATGAGCTGGAGCAGAGGCACAAGGAGGAACTCAATGCTCAAGCCCTGGTCCACGTCGGCAAGGTGGCGGAGCTGGAGGTGGAGCGGGATGGGCTGAAGGAACAGGTCCTGAAGCTGGCGGAGGAGAAGGATGCAGCCAATGGCGCTCTGGCGGAGGCGCATGCCACAGTTCTTGGCAAGGCCGAGCTGCTCTCCAAGGCCAACGACGCCATCAACGACCTGAAGCTGAAGCTGGAGAGCCTTGAGGGGACGCTTTTGGAGGTCAGGGCCTGGGAAGAGACCCTGGCCAAGGGCCTGGAATGATTCCGCCGAACACGAGGAGTACGCGGAGAGCATAAACCGTTGGGTCAGCCGCCTCACCGACATCGCCGGCAGGATCACCACGAAGCTGGCTGCCATGGGGATGCCGAATGTAAGGTCTCTCCCGGAGCCGAACATGAGTCCCAACGCCAGACTGACCCTATTCTTCGAGGGCGTTCTTGGAGCCCTGGAGCAGCTCCGCTCCAACCGGGCAACTTATCCGGCGAACGAGTCCCGGAGGCTTCGCCAGGGCGCCCTGACCAAGGTACTCACGAAGGTGGCGTTCTGGAACCCCACCGTCAACTTTGCCGATGCGTTGGAGAGCTTGCCGGAGGAGGTGGACCTTGCGGTGCTCAAGGAGCGTATCAAGCCCATCATCAACTATGTCGATGGAGTTGAGAGGGTGGAGGGCCAACGCCGGGACTAGGCACCCTATTTCTTGTTGCCGCTGCGAGTTCAAGACCAAGACAGTTTTATCTTAAGTTAGAACCACGGTGATTATTTGATGTAATATAACTCTGCAGTACTTCAATATCATGCATGCTATCTTCCCGCTAGATCTTTCTTTGTATGTTTGCACCCTACGCTTGGTGACATAAGGCTACCAGCGCGTAAACCCATGCCATAGTGCTTTGAGGACGGATCCTTAGCACCCTGCCGGGAGGGCGCTTGCTTCCAGGCAAACCACCTTGCCGCTCCCAGCGCGGTCGCTTGAACTGTCGAGCAGACTCGAAATAGGACAAGAGCGCGGCTAGTAGTGGGTAGGCCACCTTGCCGTTCTCAGCGCGGCCGCATAAACTGTCGAGCGGACTCGAGATAGAGATAAAGGTGTTGACAATGGCGGAAGGGTCCCATTGCGTGAAGGTTCCCCATACAAGGAAATATATCTTTCGAGGAGGACATACTTATATAAATGAAATTAGCCAAAATTTTACATGACTTAGCTTTTAGGGGCCACGCGGATGGCTGTCGAACCTGCAGACGTCACCAGAGGGCGGCGGATCGACGTCGCCTCCTCCCTTCGAGCCATCCCCATGAAAGAGTCGACACATGGGCTCCAAAACCAGATTTCCATGGCTTGCGCCCCCTACCAGGCGCACCAAAGATGTCACCTACGGGATCACAAGGAATCCCTTTTGCTACGGTTGGCAGGCGCGGGGCTATGGAAAGAGCGGGATTGAGAGATCAACGCAGGGGGATTATCCAGGTTCGGGTCGCAAGTGATGCATAATACCCTACTCCTGCTGGTATGTGTTTATCTGGTGTTCTTGGACTAGCTACAAGGCGTGCAGGGTCCAAAAAAACTGAATCCTCTCTCAGTATGCCGTGGGCCTCCTTTTATAGCCAAAGGGGCTGCCACAGTGGCACATAGGAGGTGGAAAGCTATACAGTAGTCGAGTCTATCCCCTGGCACCGTACGATAAATAAATTTAATGCGCTGTCGACGTGCCCTTCTTGCTTTATTGGGGACGGCAAGGAAGCTCGTCCCAGCTGTCGCCGCCTCGCCAGACTTCGACGCGCGTCCGAACTGACGAGGCGTGTAGCGCCACGCTGGCTGGCTACTGAGTTGGTGTGGTGGCAGAGTCTTCATGAAGATCTACATGCCACCAAGCAGGTGCTTGCCAATTCGGCCTAGAGGCCGCATGTCGCCACGCAGGTGCCTGCCTAGCTGGTGGGCTGGCAGCTGCATGGGAACGGCAGTGGAGTCTTGGCAGATGTGGGCCTGGCGGTGGCCAAGCGGATGTCTTCGGCAAGTGTCTTGTTGGGGCCCCAGCAAAGGTCTTGCCGTGGCATCGTGGTCGCCCCCGTAAAGGGTCTTGCCGGGGGTCTCGTGGGTATCCTTGGCAAGGATCTTGCCGAGGATCATCGTCTTCTGGTTATCATCTAGTCTTGTGTGCTTCTGGTCTCCACAAAGATCTGCATGCTACCATGGAGGTGCCTCCTGAGCCTCGGTTCCAAAGTGTTTGATGGTGTTGGAACTCTTGGGCTCAAGGGTGGCGGCTCTGTTGTGTTGGGCAAGTTCCCCCGTCAAGGTTCATGCCGGGGCTATGGAGGCCACCCCAGCAAGGGCCTTGCCGGGGGAGCTCACCTCGCCCTTCTGCTCTTCGTGTTTCTGGCTTGGCGTTTCTCTAGTTGTCTTGTGGCTTTGCATCCTTCCTCTGCCCTGCTAGGTCTGGCCACAGGCGCGGCTCTAACTGGCCGCGCACAAGTAAAGGGGTACAAAATAGGACCCCTCCTTTTGTGCACCGACATCGGTAATCAAAGATGGTTATGTTTCCTGACCATAGACATGTGTTGTCATTTGATGAACGGGATCACATCATTAGAGAATGATGTGATCGACAAGACCCATCCGTTAGCTTAGCATAATGATCGTTTAGTTTTATTGCTATTGCTTTCATCATGACTTATACATGTTCCTCTAACTATGAGATTATGCAACTCCCAATACCGGAGGAACACCATGTATGATACCAAACATCACAACATAACTGGGTGATTATAAAGATGCTCTATAGATGTCTCCGAAGGTGTTTGTTGGGTTGGCATAGATCGAGATTAGGATTTGTCACTCCGTGTATCGAAGAGGTATCTCTGGGCCCTCTCGGTAATGCACATAACTATAAGCCTTGCAAGCAATGTGACAAATGAGTTAGTCTTGGGATGATGCATTACGGATCGAGTAAAGAGACTTCCCGGTAACGAGATTGAACTAGGTATGATGATACCGACGATCGAATCTCAGGCAAGTAACATACCGATGACAAAGGGAACAACGTACGTTGTTATGCTGTTTGACCGATAAAGATCTTCATAGAATATGTAGGAGCCAATATGAGCATCTAGGTTCCGCTATTGGTTATTGACCGGAGAAGTGTCTCATCATGTGTACATAGTTCTCGAACCCGTAGGGTCCGCACACTTAACGTTCAATGACGATTTGTATAATGAGTTATGTGATTTAATGACCGAAGTTTGTTCGGAGTCCCGGATGAGATCACGGACATGACGAGAAGTCTCAAAATGGTCGAGAGGTAAAGATTCATATATAGGACGATGGTATTTGGACACTGGAAGTGTTCCAGGTGATACCTGGTCACTAGAAGAGGTTCCGGGCAACCCCCGGCAAAGATATGGGCTTAATGGGCGAAGTAAGGGAACAGACCAGCCCACAAGGGGTTGGTGCGCCCCCTACAGGGCTAGCAACATGGGGAGAAAGGGAAAGGAGAGGAGGAAAAGGAAAGTATGAAGTAGGACTCCTACTTCCTTCCCCTCCCCCTCCTTCCTTTCCCCCTTGTCCAAATATGGTAAGGGGCCAAACTGGACTAGGGGCCCAAGTAGGATTCCTCCTACTTGGGCGCGCCCTATGCTGCCTCCCTCCCTCTCCCTCCTTTATATACATGGGGAGGGCACCCCTAGAACACACATCAACTGTTCCTAGCCGTGTGCGGCGCCCCCTCCACAGTTAACACCTCGGTCATATCGTCGTTGTGCTTAGGCGAAGCCCTGCGCCGGTAACTTCATCATCATCTCCACGCCGTCGTGTTGATGGAACTCTCCCTCGTCCTCAATTGGATCAAGAGCTCAGGGGACGTCATCGAGCTGAATGTGTACTGAACGCGGAGGTGCCGTACGTTCGGTGCTTGGATCGGTTGGATCACGAAGACGTTCGACTACATCAACCGCGTTACTAAATGCTTCCGCTTTCGGTTTACGAGGGTACGTGGACACACTCTCCCTGCTCGTTGCTATGCATCTCCAAGATAGATCTTGCATGATCGTAGATAAAAAATTTGAAATACTGTGTTCCCCAACAAATTGCTTCCTTAGGGTATCCAATGAAGACGCACTTCTCTGATTTGGGTTCGAGCTTAACAGGCTGAAGCCTTTTGACATAAGTGTCGCAACCCCAAACGTTAAGAAACGACAGCTGATACGTCTCCTATGAATCTATAATTTTTGATTGTTCCATGCTGTTATATTATCATTCTTGGATGTTTTATAATCGTTTTATAGTGATTTTATATCATTTTTTGGTACTAACCTATTGACATAGTGCCAAGTGTCAGTTGCTGTTTTTTGCATGTTTTTTACATCGCAAGAAATCAATATCAAATGGACTCCAAATGCAGTGAAACTTTTTATGGATTTTTTGGACCAGAAGACATCCAATGGGCCGGAGAAGCGCCCGGGGGTGCTCCGAGGGGAGCACACCCACTAGGGCGTGCCTGGAGGCCCAGGCGCGCCTTGGTGGGTAGTGCCCACCTCGGGTGCCCCCCGGACTGCCTCCTTACTCTATAAATACCCCAATATTCCAGAAACCCTAGGGGAGTTGACAAAAATCAATTCCAGCCGCCGCAAGTTCCAGAAACACCAGATCCAATCTAGACACCATCACGGAGGGGTGCATCATGTCCACTGGTGCCTCTCCGATGATGCGTGAGTAGTTCTTTGTAGACCTTCGAGTCCGTAGTTAGTAGCTAGATGGCTTCCTCTCTCTCATTTGATTCTCAATACAATGGTCTCTTGGAGATCCATATGATGTAATTCTTTTTGCGGTGTGTTTGTTGGGATCAGATGAACTTTGAGTTTATTATCATATCTATATTTTTATCCATGAAAGTTATTTGAGTCTTCTTCGATCTCTTATATGCATGATTTTTTATAGCATCGTATATCTTCTTTGATATTTGGGTTTTGTTTGGCCAACTTGATCTATTTATCTTGCAATGGGAAGATGTGCTTTGTGATGGGTTTCATCTTACGGTGCTTGATCCCAGTGACAGAAGGTGAACCGACACATATGTATCGTTGCCATTAAGGATAACAAGATGGAGTCTATTTATACATAAATAGATATTGTCTACATCATCTTGTTGTTCTTATTGCATTACTCCATTTCTCCATGAACTTAATACACTAGATGCATGCTGGATAGCGGTCGATGTGTGGAGTAATAGTAGTAGATACAGGCAGGATTCAGTGTACTAATCTTGGACATGATGCCTATAATAATCATTTCCTGGATATCCTCATGATTATTTGAAGTTCTATAAATTTCCCAACAGTAATTCGTTTACCCACAGTTTGCTATTTTTCTCGAGAGAAGCCACTAGTGAAACCTATGGCCCCCTGGTCTCTTCCTTAATATATTTGCCTTTGCAATCTATTTTCCTTTGCTTTTATTTCCAGATCTATTAAACCAAAAATACAAAAATACCATGCTGCACTTTATTTTATTTGACGTTCAATCTATCCAATTATTACAACTCTCTCACGTCCGCGTGCCAATTTCTGGTGCCGTTACCTGAAAGGGATTGACAACCCCTTTAACATGTCAGGTTGCGAGTATTTGTTATTTGTGTAAATGTGTTCTTTATGTAGTGTTGCTTGGTTCTCCTAATGGTTCGATAACCTTGGTCTCATCACTAAGGGAAATACCTACCATCGCTGTGCTGCATCATCCCTTCCTATTTGGGGAAATACCGACGTAGTCTAGCAGACATCAAAAGGAATTTCTGGCACGGTTGCCGGGGAGACATCATCAACATCTACCAGGTTCCTAATCACAAATCTCATCTCCTCGCAATTTACATTATTTGCCATTTGCCTCTCGTTTTCCTCTCCCCCACTTCACAAAAATTTGCGTTTTATTCGCCCGCTTTTTGGCTCGCCGTTTTTCTACTGGATCTGTTTTTGAGTGCAATCTTGTTGCATAGTCACAATGACTCAAGAGAACACCAAGTTGTGTGATTTATCAAATACCAACAACAATGATTTTATTGGCACTCCGATTGCTCCTCCCGCCACCAGTGCGGAGTCTTGTGATATTAATATCGCTTTGCTGAATCTTGTTATGAAAGATCAATTTTCTGGTACTCCTAATGAGGATGCCGCGTCCCATCTTAACACATTCGTGGAATTATGCGATATGCAAAAGAAAAAAGATGTGGACAATAATGTTGTGAAGTTGAAATTATTTCCATTTTATTTGCGAGATCATGCAAAAATTTGGTTTTCTTCTTTGCCTCGCAATAGTATTGATTCTTGGGATAAGTGCAAAGATGCTTTCATTACTAAGTATTTCCGGCTCACAAAAATTATTTCCCTTAGAACCCAGATCATGAATTTCAAGCAACTTGAACATGATCATGTTGCATAATCTTGGGAAAGTATGAAAATGATGCTAAGGAATTACCCAACTCATGGGTTACATCTTTGGATGATCATACAAACAATTTATGCGGGGTTGAATTTTGTTTCTCGTAATCTCTTATATTCCGCCGCGGGTGCTACTTTTATGGAAATTACTTTGGGTGAAGCCACCAAATTGCTTGATAATATTATGGCAAATTATTCACAATGGCATACCGAATGAGCTCCTACTAGTAAAAAAGTCAATTCAGTTGAAGAAATTTCTTCTTTGAGTGAAAAAGTTGATGCTTTTATGAAATTGGTTGCTAGTAAAAGTGCTCCTATTGATTTTAATGATGTGACTTTGTCTTCTTTGATTGTGCGAAGTAGTGATGTCGTAGATGTGAATTTTATCTCGTGAAACCATTTCAATAACAATGCTTATAGAGGTAATTTTAATCCTAGGCCTTTTCCTAGTAATTCCTCTAATAATTATGGTAATTTCTATCGTAATCCTTCTTACAATAATAATAGGAACACCTCTCATCTTGAGAATAATATTAAAGAATTTATCAACACTCAAAAAGTTTTCAATGCTACAATGGAATAAAAGTTGAATAAGATTGATGATTTGTCTAGAAGTGTCGATTGAATTTCTCATGATGTAGAAAATCTCAAGATGAAATTTTTTGTGCCTAAGGTTTAGGAGTCAATTAAATCTCTTTATGTTTCTATGGATGAAAGTAAGAAAAGAACCGCTATGCTTAGATCTAGAAGAGAATTTTTAGAAGAAGTGTTTTCTAGTGATTGCTTTCATAAAAGTGATGAAGATCTTAAAATTATTGGTGTTTCTTCTATTGATTCCTTGTTTAGTAAAATTAAGATGGATGAAAAAGGGACTGAAGAAGAGTCAACTTTAGCTAGAAGGCGTCTCCATAATTCGGAGGGTGAAAATCGTGTTGAGAAAATTGATAAAAGTGGGTTTGAAGAGGTCAAAACTTTAACTAGTGATCTGCCCTCTCTTTTGGATTACAAAGATTTTAATTATGATAGTTGCTCTTTGATTGATTGTATTTATTTGTTGCAACCATGATGAATTCACCCCATGCTTATGAACAAAATAAAACTTTTACTAAACATATTGTTGATGCTTTGATGAAAGCTTTGGAAGAAAAATTGGAATTAGAAATTTCAATTCCTAGAAAATTGCATGATGAGTGTGAACCTACTATCAAAGTCAAGATTAAAAATTATGAGTGTTTTGATTTATGTGACTTGGGTGCTAGTGTTTCTACAATTCTGAAATCTTCGTGTGATGTGCTTGGTCTTGCCGATATTGAAGAGTGTTCTTTAAATTTGCGCTTGGCAGATTCTACTATTAAAAAGCCTATGGGACGAATTAATGATGTTCTTATTCTTGCAATAGAAATTATGTGCCCATAAATTTTATTGTTCTTGATATTGATTGCAATTCGTCTTGTCCAATTATTCTTGGTAGACCGTTTTTACGCACTATCGGTGTCTTGATTGATATGAAAGAAGGCAATATTAAGTTCCAATATCCACTAAGGAAGGGTATGGAACACTTCCCTAGAATCAAAATTAGGCCACCATATGAATCAATCATGAGGGCATCTTATGGATCCAGAAACAAAGATGACAAAACTTAGATCCTTGCTTTATGCCTAGCTAGGGGCGTGAAACAATAGCGCTTGTTGGGAGGCAACCCAATGAATAAAATTTATGTTTGTATTTTGCTTCCTATTCTTGAGTGTTTGCTGAATTATGTTACTGTTATGATTGTGTTTTTTGTGTTTTAATTAGTGTTTGTGCCAAGTAAAGCCTTTAGGATCTTCTTGGGTGATAGTTGACTTGATCTTGCTGCAGAAACTATCGCGCTCACGAAAATAATTTTCATTCTTAACAGAAGCGCGATAAAATGCCAATTCTTTTTGCAGAAGATATATATGCAAATTGCTCAGGTTGTCCAAATTTTTCAGAATTTTGGACTTAGAGAAATATTAGAAATATCCAGATTGCTGCAGACTATTCTGTTTTTGATAGATTCTGTTTTCTTTGCGTTTTGTGCTTCTTTTGATGATGCAATGGTTTTTTTGAAGAGTTTTTGCTATAGAAAAGTTGGAATGCAATAGATATAATGCAAGAATAAAATATGAAATGTTTTGAGTACTGATTTGTTTTCTTATACTAAAGGATCTCACGAAGGTTTTGTTGAGTTTTGTGTGATTGAAGTTTTCAAGTTTTGAGTGATGTTACGATGGATGAAGGAATAAGGAGTAAGAAGAGCCTAAGCTTGGGGATGCCCATGGCATCCCAAGCTATTATCCAAAGAGAAGCAAGTAACTAACCTTGGGGATGCCCCAAGTGGCATCCTCTCTTTCTTCTAACGACCATTGGTATTTTACTTCGAAGCTATATATTTATTCGTCACATACTATGAGTTTTGCTTGGAGCGTCTTGATTGATATGAGTCTTTGCTTGTTTCGTTTTGTGTTTTAAGTCTCGAATCCTTGTTTGACACACCTATTTGAGAGAGCCAAAATTATGCCATGACTTGTCAGAATTGTTCTCTATGCTTCACTTAAATTTTTATGAGCTCAAGGTCAATTTTTTTATGAGCTATGGAATTGCTCCAGTGCTTCACTTATATCTTTTTGAGCATGGTATGCTTTAGTATTTTTGAAGAAATGCTCTTATGCTTCACTTAGATTTATTTGAGAGTTAGTAATTTTTTTAAGAAATTCTCTTTTTCTTCACTTAACTTAATTTGCGAGAAAGAAATATTACGCTCATGATCTTCACTTATATTTGTTTCAGCTTATCAAAACCAACACATGAAAATTAGTCCCAAAGTGATAGATATCCAAGAAGGATACAATCAAAGCTTTCTTGAAGATCATTGGACAAAATAAACCTGATTCCTTGTAATAGTTTTAAGATATGATGATGTGATATGTGAGTCATGTTGATGAGTAATTATGCTTTAGTAAGAATATTGGTGTTAAGGTTTGTGATTCCCTATGCAGGCATGAAAGTCAATACTTATGCAATGAAATTACATCCTACTTGTGATGTGTTATTCGTTGTTAATTATGCTCAATGATCTCTTATGAGATTATTCGTTTCTTAGCTGGTCTCTTCTCAATCTTTTAATAGCCTTCATTTTGCACTAAGTATGATAACTACTTGTGCATCCAAAATCCTTTAAACCAGTTTTGCCACATGAGTCCACCATACCTACCTATATGCGGTATTATTTTGCCAATCTAAGAAAATTTGTATGTGCCATCTCTAATTTTCAAAATAACTTCTCTTTTGTGTGCTCGTACTGCTCATGAATCGGTAGGGGTGGCTAATATATTTCCATACTAGATATGTTATTCTCATGATGAGTGCGTATTCACTTGTCATTGCACGAGAGTAAGGCAAAGGTATTAGGGATGCTAGTCCCGAAATGATAAATGAATTTACTTTATGTTGTTAAATAATAAATTCCTTGGGAAGTGTTGGTATGGGAGGCACCCCTGGATACAGCTAGCTATAGAAAAGTGAAAGTATGGTGGAAAAAGGAATAAACTTTAATTTCTGTTTGGGAACCGCCTATGATATATCTAGCATGGAAAGTATTGGGAACTTCTCGATCATTCTCGTTGATAGGAAAAGCATGCCTCCCAAAATGTTTTTATCTCTATGTTTTCCGCTTTGAGCTCTAGCACCTCCACAAATCCCTACTTCCCTCCGCGAAGGGACTTTCTTTTACTTTATGCAATTTTTATTTTTAATTTGAGTCTCCATCTTCTATTATAAAGCACCAACTAGGGGGCACTCTGATCGTACTTGAGCATTGGGTGTCGCTAATATATGAGTGTGTTTCATGAATGGATCAATGCTTGAGCGTAATGGGTTAGGGATAACTTATTTTAGCATTGATATTTTGAAATACATAGTTTCTTGTTGATATGCTTGAGTATTTAAGTCTCATGTCAAAACTAGACTATTGCTTTGAACCATATAAAAGTCCAAATGTCCATGCTATAAAGAAAAGAATATGAGATGACATGTTAGGCAGCATTCCACATCAAAAATTCTGTTTTTATCATTTACCTACTCGAGGACGAGCATGAATTAAGCTTGGGGATGCTGATACGTCTCCAACGTATCTATAATTTTTTATTGTTTCATGCCATTATATTATCATTCTTGGATGTGTTATAATCATTTTATATCATTTTTTGGTACTAACCTACTGACATAGTGCCTAGTGCCAGTTGCTGTTTTCTGCATGTTTTTTATATCGCAGGAAATCAATATCAAACAGACTCGAAACGCAATGGAACTTTTTGTGGATTTTTTTGGGACCAGAAGACATCCAATGGGTCAGAGAAGCGCTGGGCGGGGGGTGCTCCGAGGGGAGCACAACCCACCAGGGCGCGCCTGGAGGCCCAGGCGCGCCCTGGTGGGTTGTGCCCACCTCGGGTGCCCTATGGACCGCCTCTTTACTCTACAAATACCCCCAATATTCCAGAAACCCTAGGGGAGTAGACAAAAATCAGTTCCAGCCGCCGCAAGTTCCAGAAACACCAAATCCAATCTAGACACCATCACTAAGGGGTGCATCATGTCCATTGGTGCCTCTCTGATGATGCGTGAGTAGTTCTTTGTAGACCTTTGGGACCGTAGTTAGTAGCTAGATGGATTCCTCTCTCTCTCGTTTGATTCTCAGTACAATGGTCTCTTGGAGATCCATATGATGTAATTGTTTTTGCGGTGTGTTTGTTGGGATCCGATGAACATTGAGTTTATGATCAGGTCTATCTTTTTATCCATGAAAGTTATTTGAGTCTTCTTTGATCTCTTATATGCATGATTGCTTATAGCCTCGTATTTCTTCTCCGATATTTGGGTTTTGTTTGGCCAACTTGATCTATTTATCTTGCAATGGGAAGATGTGCTTTATGATGGGTTCAATCTTACGGTGCTTGATCCTAGTTACAGAAGGGGAACCGACACGTATGTACCATTGCCATTAAGGATAACAAGATGGGGTCTATTTCTACATAAATATATCTTTTCTACATCATGTAATCATTCTTATTGCATTACTTCGTTTCTCCATGAACTTAATACACTAGATGCATGCTGGATAGCGGTCGATGTGTGGAGTAATAGTAGTAGATGCAGGCAAGAGTCGGTCTACTAATCTTGGACGTGATGCCTATATAATGATCATTGCCTGGATATCATCATGATTATTTGAAGTTCTATCAATTGCCCAACAGTAATTCGTTTACCCGCCGTTTGCTATTTTTCTCGAGAGAAGCCACTGGTGAAACCTACGGCCCCCGGGTCTCTTCCTTAATATATTTGCCTTTGCGATCTATTTTTCCTTTGCTTTTATTTTTGAAAGCACAAGTGCTCCCCGAGTAATTTTGGTAATTAATGTCAACATATCTCTTGTTGGACTAATACTTTCATCTAGCATATTTCAGATAAGTCCAACAGTGGAGTGGCTTGGACTAGAGAATGTGGGACCCCTTCAAGATGATGAAGACAAATGATTGGATCTAGCTCAAACCACAGGACTCTACATTTTTCATTTTAGTGATCCAGGATCACATTGAGTCCATAGCAAAGCCAATACTATTAAGAGGGGATGAGGTGTTGCTTAATGAGGTTCTTGCTCAAAGTGCTTAGTGATATACTCCACAACCCTCAACCACTTTCTCATATCCAAATATGTGAGAAACCAAAAGTCAAACTCGGCCCCACCGAAATTTCCTATCCGGCGCCACCGAGTTCTCTTGACACAGTCACTGCTAGAAAACCTAATCAATTCGGTCTCACCGATGGGATCTTGGTCTCACCGAGATGGGATTGCAAACTCTCTGTTGGCTATTGCATTAATTTCGGTCTCACCGAAACATGACATCGGTTCCACCGATTTTCTTGGCCAACTCTCTGTTTAGCTTATACACAAAATCGGTTCCACCGAATTTGTGTAATCGGTCCAACTGAGATCAGGCTTTACCCTAACCCTAGCACATCAGTACCACCGAGTTGATCTAGTCGGTCCCACCAAAAACCCTAACGGTCACATTATGAACTAAATCGGTCTGACCGAGTTGTATGATTCAGTCCCACCGAGTTTGGTGATTTGTGTGTAACGGTTAGATTTTGTGTCGAGGCTATATATATCCCTCCACCCACTCTTCATTCGTGGAGAGAGCCATCAGAACATGCCTACACTTCTAACATACATTTTCTGAGAGAGAACCACCTACACTTGTGTTGAGGTCAAGATACTTCATTCCAACCACATAAATCTTGACCTCTAGCCTTCCCCAAGTTTCTTTCCACTCAAATCATCTTTCCACCAAATCCAATCCTATGAGGGAGAGTTGAGTGTTGGAGAGACTATCATTTGAAGCACAAGAGAAAGGAGTTAATCATCAACACACCATTTGTTACCTCTTGGAGAGTGGTGTCTCCTAGATTGGTTAGGTGTCACTTGGGAGCCTCCGTCAAGATCGTGGAGTTGAACCAAGGAGTTTGTACGGGCAAGGACATCGCCTACTTCGTGAATATCTACCCTAGTGAGGCAAGTCCTTCGTGGGCGATGGCCATGATGGGATAGACAAGGTTGCTTCTTCGTGAACCCTTCGTGGGTGGAGCCCTCTGTGGACTCGCGCAACCATTACCCTTCGTGGGTTGAAGTCTCCATCAACGTGGATGTACGATAGCACCACCTCCAAAAATCTCTCCGTCTTCAATTGCGTTTGCACACTCCAATCCCATCCCTTTACATTCTTGCAACTTGCATGATTTACTTTCCACTGCTCATATACTCTTGTCATGCTTGCTTGATTTGTATTGTGAATGCTCAAACTTGTGCCAAAACTCCACTTCAACTTAAAGAAATTAAAAGCTGCAACTTTTCTTGCTAAGAGTCTATTCACCCCCCGCCCCTCTAGACACCTCTTCACGATCCTACAATTGGTATCAGAGCATTGGTATCCATTGCTTTTGTTTAAACACCTTTGGAGGAAGATGGATGAGTATACATTGGGGAGTCTTAGACGTAGAGTGCCTATTCTTGATGAAGAGTAATTTCATGAGTGGAAAAATGAGATGCTTGAGATCTTCAATGAATATCATTTGACCAAGCACATTACTGCTCCTTGTGCTCGCATTGGTGATCCTTCGCATCCTACCCTTGATGAGTCTATTGACATGATTCGCAATCTTAGAACTATCAATCTTATCATTAGAGGATTGCCAAAAATTTGATTGCTAGCTTACCTACTCTTGATTGTGCCTACACTATATGGAGATTTCTTGAGGAAGGATTCCCAAATTATTCCTTGAAAATCCTAGATGAGATTCTTCATAAGTCTACTGCCTTGAGTAATATGAGTTCTAATGATCCCAAGTTTGGTGATTGCTTATTTGAGCTTACTAATCTTACGAGTGCAAAAGGAGATGTTGGAATTATTAACAATATCACTTCCGAAGTCATTAGAATCCATAGAGATGAACATTGTTACGGTCACACTTCTAATGAATTACCCTCTCTAGGAGTTGATCCATCACATGACGATGTTGAACATGGATACTATGATGAGGATGATGATAGTGACTATGATCTTGATGATGCGATGAGACACTTTAGTCTTATGGCTAATCTTCATGGCTACATGGCTGGAGGAAAGGAATGGGTCTATGATAGTGGATGTACTGATCATATGACCGGAGACAAAGATATGTTTCGTGAGCTTGCTGAAAACAACGCCCCTCGAAAGTATGTCACTTTTGGTGACAACTCAAAGGGTAAGGTGCTTGGCCTTGGTAAGGTGGCCATCTCACAGGATAGGTCCATACAAAATTTTATGCTTGTTGAATCTCTTGGCTACAATTTACTTTCCGTATCTAGACTTGCTGACTTTGGTTTCAATGTCCTATTTACTGAAGTAGAATGCCAAGTGTTTCGTAGAGATAACCATAAAATGGTCTTTACCGGTATACGTAGAGGTGATCTTTACATTGTTGATTTCACTAAAAAGGCTCAACCTAGAACTTGCTTAATTGCTAAATCTTCTAAAGGCTGGTTGTGGCATAGAAGGCTAGGCCATGTGGGCATGCGAAATATTGATAAGCTTATTAAAGGTGATCATATCCTTGGAGTAAAAGATGTTATATTTGACAAGGATAGACTTTGTAGTGCTTGTCAAGAAGGAAAACAACTTGGAGGAAGTCACCCCGTGAAGAACATTATGACCATGAGAAGACCACTCGAGCTACTTCATATGGATCTTTTTGGTCCCAATGCCTATAAAAGTCTCGGTGGTAACTCATTCGATCTGGTTATAGTTGATGATTTTTCAAGATTTATGTGGGTGTTCTTTCTTGATGATAAATTGTAGGTCCAAAAGATCTTCAAATTTTTTGCTAGGAAGGCCCAAAATAAATTTGAAGTGAAGATCAAGAAGGTTCGCAGCAACAACGGAACGGAGTTCAAGAACGCAAATGTGGATACCTTTCTTGACGAAGAAGGGATCTCACATGAGTTCTTGGCTACATACACGCCTCAACTAAATGGAGTTGTTGAGAGGAAGAACCGAACTCTTATTAAGATGGCTAGAACGATGCTTGATGAGTACAGGACTCCAAAACACTTTTGGGCGGAAGCAGTTGAGACAGCTTTTCATGCAACAAATCACTTGTATATTCACAAGCTACTCGGCAAGATGGCATATGAGCTCCTCACCGGTAACAAACCCCAAGTTGGATACTTTCGAGTATTCGCTCAAAGTGGTACATTCTTGATAAGCATCGACGCTCTTAATTTGCTCCTAAATCTCATGAAGGTTTCCTCCTTGGTTATGGCTCGAAATGTCACACTTACCGGGTCTACAACAATCTCACCCGAAAGGTTGAAGAGACGGTAGATGTGAAGTTTGATGAATCTAACGGCTCGCAAGTAGAGCAATTGCCAATTGATGTAGGAGACAAAGATCCTTCAGAAGCAATTCAAGAATTATCGATCGGCAAGATTCGTCCAACTGAGGTGAAGGAGAGTACCTCGTCCGTCCAAGTGGAAGCTTCCACCTCACGACAAGGTGAACCAAGAGTTGACTTGGAAGCGTCCACGAGTGGGACACACCAAGACGAAGAAAACGAGGACGTACATCAAGATGAACCTCCTCAACCTCCTTCTCTAGCACGACAAGAGAACAACAATTTCAACAATGAAGAAGGCCAAGAAGAAGAAGAAGAAAAGATGAAGAAGATGTTCCACCCCAACCCAAGCAAAAGCTTCCACGAGTTCGAGCAAGAGTCGCCAAAGACCATCCCGTCGAGAAAATCTACAATGATATCCAAACCGGGAGAGTCACTCGCTCTAAAACTCGTTTGGCTAACTTTTGTGAACATTATTCATTCATCTCTACCATTGAACCTATGAAGGTTGAAGAAGCATTGGAAGATCCGGATTGGATAAATGCCATGCATGAAGAGCTACACAACTTTGAGAGAAATCAAGTGTGGACATTGGTCGAGAAGCCCGACAACAACCAAAACATCATCGGTACCAAATGGGTGTTTCGCAACAAGCAAGACGAAGATGGTCAAGTCATCCGCAACAAAGCTCGTCTAGTCGCCCAAGGCTACACTCAAGTCGGAGGTATGGACCACGGTGAGACATGTGCCCCCGTTGCTAGACTTGAGTCCATCCACATCTTGCTTGCCTATGCTAATCACCATGATATCACTTTATACCAAATGTACATGAAAAGTGCTTTTCTAAATGGTGAAATTGAGGAGGAAGTTTATGTTAAACAACCTCCCGGCTTCGTCAATCCTAAGAAACCCGATCATGTTTACAAACTTCACAAAGCTCTTTATGGTCTTAAACAAGCTCCTAGAGCGTGGTACAAATGCTTTACCAAGTTCCTTATTGAAAAAGGCTTTGAGATTGGAAAGATAGATTCTACTCTTTTTACTAGAAGGGTTAACAGTGAATTGTTTGTGTGCCAAATTTATGTTGATGATATAATATTTGGTTCGACTAACCCTCATTTTAGTGAAAAGTTTGGAAAGCTAATGTTGGAGAAGTTTGATATGTCTATGATGAGTGAACTCAAGTTCTTTGTTGGTTTGCAAATCAAGCAAACTAAGGAAGGCACCTTTGTTTCTCAAAAAAAGTACACCAAGGACTTATTCAAGAAGTTCAACATGCAAGAAAGCAAAGGTATGAAAACTCCCATGCCTACTAGTGGACATCTTGATTTGACTAAGGATGGTAAACCGGTTGATCAAAAGGTTTATCGCTCTATGATTGGTTCATTGTTATATCTATCTGCCTCTCGTCTCGATATTATAATAAGTGTGTGCATGTGTGCACAATATCAAGCGGCCCCCAAAGAATGTCATCTTAAGGCTGTGAAAAGGATAGTGAGATACCTAATACATACACCAAATTTTGGCATTTGGTATCCTAAGAGGTCGTCTTTTAATCTTGTTGGCTACTCCGACTCAGACTATGCCGGAGACAAGGTTGATAGAAAATCCACTTCGGGTACTTGTCAATTTCTTGGTAGATCTCTTGTGTCTTGATCTTCCAAGAAACAAAACTCGGTATCCTTATCCACCGCCGAAGCAGAATACATTGCCGCTGATTCATGTTGTGCTCAATTACTTTGGATGACCCAAACTCTTAAAGATTATGGGATTAATGTGAAACTTGTTCCATTGCTTTGTGACAACGAGAGTGCTATTAAGATTGCTCACAATCCCGTGCAACATTCTCAAACTAAGCATATTGAAGTTCGTCATTATTTCATTCGAGATCATGTTGCTAAAGGGGACATCGATCTTAAGCATGTTCGTATCGATAAGCAATTTGCGGATATATTCACCAAACCGCTTGATGAGAAAGTCTTTTGCCGTTTGAGAGGTGAATTGAACATCATTGGTGCTTCAAACTTGGAGTAGGAACTCCATTTGGATACATGCAAGGCATGAACCTATGCCAAATCCTTGATATTTCTCTTATGATGATATTCATATGTCTGGGATATATTTGCACCCTTACATGTTATCTAACCCTTGTAGGTACTTGGATGAATCTAAATCTATGAGATAGCAACCCACTCACATCTTGAGTGATCTCTACATTACCAAGTCTCTACAATATGATGGTTGATGACAAGGAAGCACGAAACCCTTCAACATATCCTTTGACGAATTATATGTATCAAACTTCATGATTGTCATTTTGGATACACAAGTGCTCTTCCTTGCAAAACTAACCCATATAGGTAGATGAATGATACGTCTCCATCGTATCTACTTTTCCAAACACTTTTGCCCTTGTTTTGGACTCTAACTTTCATGATTTGAATGGAACTAACCCGGACTGATGCTGTTTTCAGCAGAATTGCCATGGTGTTATTTTTGTGCAGAAATAAAAGTTCTCGGAATGACCCGAAAATCAACGAAGAATTATATTGGAATATATAAAAAAATACTGGAAGGAAGATCCACGTCAAGGGGGCCTCCACCTGTCCATGAGGGTGGGGGCGTGCCCTACCCCCTGGGTGCGCCCCCTGCCTCGTGGGCCCCCTGACGCTCCATCGACCTCAACTCTGACCCCATATATTCACTTTCATTGAGAGAAAAACGAGGAAGAAGGATTCACCGTGTTTTACGATACGGAGCCGCCGCCAAGCCCTAAACTCTCTCGGGAGGGCTGATCTGGAGTCCGTTCGGGGCTCCAGAGAGGGGGATCCGTCGCCATCGTCATCATCAACCATCCTCCATCACCAATTTCATGATGCTCACCGATGTGCGTGAGTAATTCCATCATAGGCTTGCTGGACGGTGATGGGTTGGATGAGATTTATCATGTAATCGAGCTAGTTTTGTTAGGGTTTGATCCCTAGTATCCACTATGTTCTGAGATTGATGTTGCTATGACTTTGCTATGCTTAATGCTTGTCACTAGGGCCCGAGTGCCATGATTTCAGATCTGAACCTATTATGTTTTCATCAATATAAGAGAGTTCTTGATCCTATCTTGCAAGTCTATAGTCACCTACTATGTGTTATGATCCGGCAACCCCGAAGTGACAATAATCAGGACCACTCCCAGTGATGACCGTAGTTTGAGGAGTTCATGTATTCAGTATGTGTTAATGCTTTGGTCCGGTACTCTATTAAAAGGAGGCCTTAATATCCCTTAGTTTCCAATAGGAGCCCGTTGCCACGGGAGGGTAGGACAAAAGATGGCATGCAAGTTCTTTTCCATAAGCACGTATGATTATATTCGGAATACATGCCTACATTACATTGATGAATTGGAGCTAGTTTTGTGTCACCCTATGTTATGACTGTTACACGATGAACCGCATCCGGCATAATTCTTCATCACCGATCCATTGCCTACGAGCTTTCCATATATTGTTCTTCGCTTATATACTTTTTCGTTGCTATTGTTATCATCACTATAAAACACCAAAAATATTACTTTTGCTACCGTTACCTTTTACCACCGTTACCACTACTATCATATTACTTTGCTACTAAACACTTTGCTGCATATATTAAGTTTTAGGTGTGGTTGAATTGACAACTCATCTGCTAATACTTGAGAATATTCTTTGGCTCCCCATGTGTCGAATCAATAAATTTGGGTTGAATACTCTACCCTCGAAAACTGTTGCGATCCCCTATACTTGTGGGTTATCAAGACTATTTTCTGGCGCCGTTGCCGGGGAGCATAGATCTATTCTTTGAGTCACTTCGGAATTATATCTGCTTATCATTATGAAGAACTTGAAAGATCCAAGAACCAAAATTTATCCCTCAACTACGAGGGGAGGTAAGGAACTTCCATCTAGCTCTGCACGTGATTCACCTTCTGTTTTGAGTAAGCTTGCGACACCTAAACCTGCTTCTGCTATTAATTCTGATATGTCGCATGTTATTGATGATGCCACTTCTGCTATGCATGATACTTATGATGAAACTACTTCTATGCTTGATACTACTGTGCCACTTGGTGAATTTCTTGATGAACAACTTGCTAGGGCTAGAGAGAATGAAATTATTGAAATTGATAATATTGATGAAAGTGATGATGAACATTCTCCCCCTAGATATGAATTGCCCGTTGTTCCGGAAGGTTATGTTATGGATGAAGAAACTGCTAGAGACTTTCTTGCTTGCAATGATAGGAGTGATATTAAGAAGCTTTTAGCTAAGCTAAAACAAAAAACTTTGAATGCTAGAATGAAATATGATCCTGCTTATGCTACTTGACCTATCTTTGTTACTGATAAGGATTATGAATTCTCTGTCAACCCTGATATAATTACTTTGGTTGAATCTGATCCTTTCTATGGCTATGAATCTGAAACTGTTGTGGCACATCTTACTAAATTAAATGATATAGCCACCATGTTCACTAATGATGAGAAAACTCGCTATTATTACATCCTTAAATTATTTCCGTTCTCATTAAAGGGTTATGCTAAGACATAGTTTAATTCTCTTGATCCTGATTGTGTGCGTAGTCCCCAAGATATGATTTATTACTTCTCTGCTAAATATTTCCCCGCTCATAAGAAACAGGCTGCTTTAAGGGAAATATATAATTTTGTGCATATTGAAGAAGAGAGTATCCCACAAGCTTGGGGGAGGCTTCTCCAATTACTTAATGCTTTGCCTGATCATCCTCTTAAGAAAAATGAAATACTTGATATCTTTTATAATGGACTAACCGATGCTTCCAGAGACCACCTGGATAGTTGTGCTGGTTGTGTTTTCAGGGAAAGAACACCAGATGAAGCTGAAATTTTATTGAATAATATGTTGACCAATTAAAATAATTGGACACTTCCTGAGCCAACTCCTAAGCCAACTCCGAAGAAAAGGGGTATTCTATTTCTCAGTCCTGAAGATATGCAAGAGGCAAAGAAATCTATGAAGGAAAAAGCTATAAAAGCTGAAGATGTTAAGAATTTACCTCCTATTGAAGAAATACATGGTCTTAATTTGCCACCTATTAAAGAAATACATGGTCTTGATAACCAGACACGGGTAGTAAAGGTAAATTCTCTCTATAGATATGATAAAGCTGAAATCCCTCCTACTAAGTTTGCTAGCCAATGTTTGGATGAGTTTGATAACTTTATGGTTAAGCATGAAGACTTCAATGCTTATTTTGGTAGAGAATTAAAACGCAATGCTTACATGATTGAACACTTGAGTGATTATATGGCTAATGTTAAAGGTGAACTAAAACTTATTAGTAAACATGCTTCTATGGTTACCACTCAAGCAGAACAAGTACTTAAAGCTCAGAATGATTTGCTCAATGAATTTAATAGTAAAAATAATGATAATGCTATTAGAGTTATGAATAGAGGTGGTAAAATGACTCAGGAACCTTTGTATCCTGAGGGCCATCCTAAGAGAATTGAGCAAGATTCTCAGAGACCTAATATTGATGCACCTAGTCCTTCTAAAAGGAAGAAAAAGTAAAATGATAGGACTTTGCATGCTTCTAGTGAACCTGTTGTTGACACACCTGAGAATCCTAATGATATTTCTATTTTTGATGCTGAAACACAATCTGGTAATGAACATGAACCTAGTAATAACGTTAATGATGATGTTCATGTCGATGCTCAACCTCGCAATAATAATGATGTAGAGATTGAACCTGATGTTGATCTTGATAACCCACAATCAAAGAATCAACGTTATGATAAGAGAGACTTTGTTGCTAGGAAGCACAGTAAAGAAAGAGAACCATGGGTTCAGAAACCCATGCCTTTTCCTCCTAAACAATCCAAGAACAAGGACGATGAGAATTTTGAGCGCTTTGCTGAAATGATTAGACCTATCTTCTTGCGTATGCGTTTGACTGATATGCTTAAAATGAATCCTTATGCTAAATATATGAAAGATATTGTTACTAATAAAAGAAAGATACTGGAAGTTGAAATTTCCGCCATGCTTGCTAATTACACTTTTAAGGGTGGAATACATAATAAACTAGGAGATCCCGGAGTACCAACTATACCATGCTCCATTAAAAGAAACTATGCTAAAACTGCTTTATGTGATCTTGGAGCCGGTGTTAGTGTTATGCATCTCTCTTTATATCGTAGACTTGATTTGAATAAGTTAACACCTACTGAAATATCTTTGCAAATGGCTGATAAATCAACTGCTATACCTCTCGCTATTTGTGAGGATGTGCCTGTTGTGGTTGCAAACGTTACCATTTTAACGGACTTTGTTATTCTTGATATTCCCGAGGACGATAGTATGTCTATTATTCTTGGAAGACCCTTTTGAATACTGCATGGGCTGTTATTGATTGCACCAAAGGCAATGTCACTTTTCATGTTAATGGCAATGAGCATACGATACACTTACCGAGGAAACAACCTCAAGTCCACAGTGTCAATTCTATTGGAAAAATTCCAACTAATACTATTGGAGGTTTTGAATTTCCTCTTCCTACTGTCAAGAAGAAATATGATATTATTATTGTTGGGGACATGCATATCCCCGTTGCGGTAACCTAGTGTTATTCGAAAATTCTCCGGTTCCATATTATTCGGAATGAGTTTGTTAACAAGACCTGATCAACCTTGTTAGTGGATTCCTTTTGAGGAGCATGAGATGGATGAATTTAGAAAACACAACTCTTTGTACCCTCTTTTTACTTTCTGTTATTTATATTAAATAAAGCAAAAATAGTATTTTCCTATCTGTTTTCTAAATTATCAATGCAATAAAAAATACCCCGAAAATAAAAGTTCTCCAAATGCCCTGAAAATTAAATATGATTTTTTCTGGAATACTTGAGAATATCTGGCACTGAGAACACAACAGGGGGAGCAAGCACCTGGACACGTGGGTGGAGGGCGCGCCCTGATACGTCTCCAACGTATCTATAATTTTTGATTGTTCCATGCTATTATATTATCAACCTTGGATGTTTTATATGCATTTATATGCTATTTTATATGATTTTGGGACTAACCTATTAACCCAGAGCAGAGTGCCAGTTTCTGTTTTTTTCCTTGTTTTAGGGTTTCGAAGAAAAGGAATATCAAACAGAGTCCAAACGGAATGAAACCTTCGGAAAAGTTATTTTTGGAAAGAAAGCAATACATGAGACTTGGAGTGCACGTCAAGGGATCAACGAGGAAGCCACGAGGCAGGGGGCGCGCCCACCCCCCTTGGGCGCGCCCTCCACCCTCGTGGGCCCCTCGAGGCTCCCCTGATGTATTTCTTCCGCCTATATATATATCCATATACCCTAAAACTATCGAGGAACACAATAGATCGGGAGTTCCGCTGCCAGAAGCCTCCGTAGCCACCGAAAGCCAATCTAGACCCGTTCCGACACCCTACTGGAGGGGGAATCCTTCTCCGGTGGCCATCTTCATCATCCCGGTGCTCTCCATGACGAGGAGGGAGTAGTTCTCCCTCGGGGCTGAGGGTATGTACCAGTAGCTATGTGTTTGATCTCTCTCTCTCTCTCTCTCTCTCTCTCTCTCTCGTGTTCTTGAGGTGATACGATCTTGATGTATCGCGAGCTTTGCTATTATATTTGGATCCTATGATGTTCCTTCCCCCCTCTACTCTCTTGTAATGGATTGAGTTTCCCCTTTGAAGTTATCTTATCGGATTGAGTCTTTAAAGATTTGAGAACACTTAATGTATGTCTTGCCGTGCGTATCTGTGGTGACAATGGGATATCACGTGATTCACTTGATGTATGTTTTGGTGATCAACTTGCGGGTTCCTCCCATGAACCTATGCATAGGGGTTGGCACACGTTTTCGTCGTGATTCTTCGGTAGAAACTTTGGGGCACTCTTTGAGGTTCTATGTGTTGGTTGAATAGATGAATCTCAGATTGTGTGATGCATATTGTATAATCATACCCACGGATACTTGAGGTGACATTGGAGTATCTAGGTGACATTAGGGTTTTGGTTGATTTGTGTCTTAAGGTGTTATTCTAGTACGAACTCTAGGGCTGTTTGTGACACTTATAGGAATAGCCCAACGGATTGATTGGAAAGAATAACTTTGAGGTGGTTTCGTACCCTAACATAATCTCTTCGTTTGTTCTCCGCTATTAGTGACCTTGGAGTGACTCTTTGTTGCATGTTGAGGGATAGTTATGTGATCCAATTATGTTATTATAGTTGAGAGAACTTGCACTAGTGAAAGTATGAACCCTAGGCCTTGTTTCAACGCATTGCAATACCGTTTACGCTCACTTTTACCACTTGTTACCTTGCTGTTTTTATATTTTCAGATTACAAAAACCTATATCTACTATCCATATACCACTTGTATCACCATCTCTTCGCCGAACTAGTGCACCTATACAATTTACCATTGTATTGGGTGTGTTGGGGACACAAGAGACTCTTTGTTATTTGGTTGCAGGGTTGCTTGAGAGAGACCATCTTCATCCTACGCCTCCTACGGATTGATAAACCTTAGGTCATCCACTTGAGGGAAATTTGCTACTGTCCTACAAACCTCTGCACTTGGAGGCCCAACAACGTCTACAAGAAGAAGGTTGTGTAGTAGACATCAAGCTCTTTTCTGGCGCCGTTGCCGGGGAGGTTAGCGCTTGAAGGTATATCTTTAGATCTTACAATCGAATCTTTTTGTTTCTTGTTTTATCACTAGTTTAGTTTATAAAAGAAAACTACAAAAAATATGGAATTGAGTTTGCCTCATATGCTTCATCTTTTTAATGTATTTCGTGAGAATAAGGATTCCGATAATTGTGCTCAGGTGCTAGAAGAAGAATGGATTAGAATGTTTGGCACTAAATATTTGAATGATGAGCATGATTGCAATGTTGTTAGTATGAATTCCTTGAATATCCATGATGCTAATGATATGCAAAGCCACAAGCTTGGGGAAGCTATGTTTGATGAAGATGGTATTTTTTGTCCCCCAAGTTTTGATGAGCATATTTATTATTGAAAGCATGCCTCCTATTTATGATGATTATATTAATGAAAGTGGATTTGGAGAGGTCATGACTTTATTTTGTGATGAACCCACTATTCCGAAAGAGGTTCCAATTGATTATGAGAACAAAGTTGCTATCTATGATGATTATTGTGATGACTTGTATGCTATAAAGAATAATGATATCCATGAAACTTGTCATCATGATTTTAGTTTTCAATTGGATTATGCCTCACATGATAATTATTTTGTTGAGTTTTCTCCCACTATTATTCATGAGAAGAATTTTGCTTGTGTGGAGAGTAATACATTTTCTATGCTTGTAGATCATGAAAATAGTGCTTTATGTGATAGTTATATTGTTGAATTCATTCATGATGCTACTAAAAATTATTACGAGGGAGGAATATATGCTTGTAGGAATTGCAAGAATATCAAGTTTCCTCTCTATGTGCTTAAAATTTTGAAGTTATGCTTGTTTTACCTTCCTATGCAAGTTGATTCTTGTTTCCATAAGTTGTTTGCTCACAAAATCCCTATGCATAGGAAGTGGGTTAGGCTTAAATGTGCTAGTCATATTCTTCATGATGCTCTCTTTATTTTACAATTCTTATCTTTTGTGTGAGCATCATTGAAATCATCATGCCGAGCTAGGGGCGTTAAACGATAGCGCTTGTTGGGAGGCAACCCAATTTTATTTTTGTTCCTTTCTTTTTGTTCCTGTTTAGTAATAAATAATTCATCTAGCCTATGCTTAGATGTGGTTTTATATTTTAATGAGTGTTTGTGCCAAGTAGAATCGTTGGGGAAAGTCTTGTTGATCTTACTGTAAAAAACAGAAACTTTAGGGCTCACGAGAATTGCTGCCATTTTTCATTGGAGAGTGATATTTAGTTAATTATTTTTTCAGATGATTAACAGATAAATTCCTCACGTCCAGCAATTTATTTTAGAATTTTTGGGGTTCCAGAAGTTTGCGTTAGTTACAGATTACTACAGACTGTTCTGTTTTTGATAGATTCTGTTTTTTCATGTGTTGTTTACTTATTTTGATGAGTCTATGGCTAGTAAAAGAGTTTATAAATCAAATAGAAGTTGGAATACAGTAGGTTTAACACCAATATAAATAAGGAATGAGTTCATTATAGTACCTTGAACTGGTGTTTTCTTTTCTTTCGCTAACGGAGCTTACAAGTTTTCTGTTAAGTTTTGTGTTGTGAAGTTTTCAAGTTTTGAGTAAAGATTCAATGGAATATGGAATAAGGAGTGGCAAGAGCCTAAGCTTGGGGATGCCCAAGGCATCCCCTATTTTGTCTTCGTTCATCAGTAACTTTACTTGGAGCTATATTTTTATTTACCACATGATATGTGTTTTGCTTGGAGCGTCATTTTATTTTATTTAGTTTTGCTTGGTGCTTGAATAAAATACCAATATATTAAATTCTTAAATGCTAGAGAGTCTTCATATAGTTGCATGATTATTCGACTACTCATTGATCTTCACTTATATCTTTTGGAGTAGTTTGTCGTTTGCTCTAGTGCTTCACTTATATCTTTTAGAGCATGACGGTGGTTTTATTTTGAAGAAATAATTGATCTCTCATGCTTCACTTATATTATTTTGAGAGGCCTTTAGAACAGCATGGTAGTTTGCTTTGGTTATGAAACTAGTCCTAATATGATGTCTTAAGGTGTTATTCTAGTACAAACTCTAGGGATGTTTGTGACACTTATAGGAATAGCCCAACGGATTAATTGGAAAGAATAACTTTGAGGTGGTTTCGTACCCTACCATAATCTCTTCGTTTGTTCTCTGCTATTAGTGACTTTGGAGTGACTCTTTGTTGCATGTTGAGGGATAGTTATGTCATCCAATTATGTCATTATTGTTGAGAGAACTTGCACTAGTGAAAGTATGAACCCTAGGCCTTGTTTCAACGCATTGCAATACCGTTTATGCTCACTTTTACCACTTGTTACCTTGCTGTTTTTATATTTTCAGATTACAAAAACCTATATCTACTATCCATATACCACTTGTATCACCATCTCTTCACCGAACTAGTGCACCTATACAATTTACCATTGTATTGGGTGTGTTGGGGACACAAGAGACTCTTTGTTATTTGGTTGCAGGGTTTCTTGAGAGAGACCATCTTCATTCTACGCCTCCTACGGATTGATAAACCTTAGGTCATCCACTTGAGGGAAATTTTCTACTGTCCTACAAACCTCTGCACTTGGAGGCCCAACAACATCTACAAGAAGAAGGTTGTGTAGTAGACATCACACCCTACCCCCTGGGCGCGCCCCCTGCCTCGTGGGCCCACGGTGGCTCCCCTCCACTTATTCCAGCTACCACACAGTCCTTCCTCCCACAAAAATCACGAACCAGCTCAAACCTGAGTCCAAGCTCATTTTGCTGCCATTTTCGATCTCCTTGCTCAAAGTTCCATTCAAAAAACTGCTTTGGAGGATCGTTCCTTGGTATGTGACTCCTCCAATGGTCCAATTAGTTTTTGTTCTAGTGCTTTATTCATTGCATATTTTTGCTGCTTAGGTGACCCTGTTCTTGAGCTTGCATGTCAAATTTATATGGTCAAAAGTAGTTTTGATGCATGATATTGCTCTAGGCACTTGTAGGAGTAGTTGCTATCAATTTTGTTGAGTTTGGTTCACTTTTATTTTGAAGTTACTAAAAATTTCAGAAATTTTTAGAAAAAGATGAAGAGATTTTTGAGGGGCTCATTGAGCCGAAGCTCGAAGGATAAGAAAAGTGAGGAGGATAAGAGGCCCAAATATAATCTTCCTCACATCGCGGAGGTTCGGCCATGTGAATGGCCTTGTGATGATTTCTTGAGAGCAGCCGTGATTTATGATGATTTCTATGAATTGGCTGAGAATGCAGGCCTCATCGCCTTCCTCCACGACCAACGCGAAAAGTATCTCTTACTCACCAATATCTTTGTGCAAAAATTTCATTTCCATGCTAGGAGCTCACCACCTACGGTGGAATTTTATTTATATGATGAGCATGAGGAGATGTCACTTCATGATTTTTGTCGGGTTTGTTTGATCCCTTTCGAGGGCAGCGTAGTGGAACCACATCGTGACGATGTGGATGGGTTTATTGATACCATTGTTGTAGGGGAAATGAGGAAGGTTTCTGATGCATGAATTACCAGCATACATTTTCCTGTTTTACGTTACTTCGCAATATTTGCTAGTAGATGCTTAATTGGTCGCGGAAACTGTGGCAACCTTAGTGCCCCTGATATTGTTATTTTGTGCCATGCCTTGTTCCGTGATGACACATTTAGTATGGGCGCTATTGTTGCAAAGCGGTTAAATCTTAACCGTACTAAGGGCCCCATCCTTGGAGGCATCTTCACCTCGCGCCTCGCTGCACGCTTTAACATACCTATTAGGCATTATGAGAAGGAAGAGAAGTTGCTACCTCCTGTTTATCTAGATTATAAGCGTATGGTAGCACATGATTTTGTTGTTAAGAATAGGGAAAAGGCGCTTAAGTACAAATTAATATTTGGTAAAAATCATCCAGAGACTATTACCTTGTCTGCTCCTTCCTTGTTTGATTTATCTGCAGGCAAGTACCTTGTTTCGTTGGAGGCCATTCACGCCTACTGGAACCCTACATCAGCTACAGAGCCAGAGCCAGAACCACAATTTGATCCTCCACGACAGTCTGATTACCAGTGGGATCCGAAGGTGATTGCCAACCAGTGGCAATCCGAGGCTTCTTCATAGTACGACCCCAACTATTACTTCGGATATCCGCCAGGCCAGCCGTGGCCATAGACCAACTTAGGCCAAAATCCTAAGCTTGGGGGAGTACATATTTCTCACCGACATTACATTCATGTTCACACACTCATTGCTAGTTGTCGGTTCTCATAATTTTTCACCGTATCATCCATGCTAGTTTATTTTCCTTTTTATGCTTTCTTCTTGTGTGTTTAATAAACCTTAAGAAAAACAAAAAAAAATTAGTTGTAGCTTTCAGCTAGTTTACTTTCCATGCCTGTAGTAGTAATAATTAAAACAAAACCCAAAAAGATTTCTCGTTCTTCTTTTGCTTGATTGGGAGCTTTCCCGTGTAAATAGTTTTATTTCTTTTCTTTTTCTTTGGGGGTCAATAGGAGAAGACCATAATTAAAATGTTAAGTGGTTCTTATATGCATTATTGTTGATCTGACAAAGAGCCCATATTACCTTGTCTTCTCTCTTGAATTGAATGCTTGTAGATTCCAGCTTAGTCCAATGCACGTGCACTATTATTATTATCCACACTATTCGGTCATGCAAGTGAAAGGCAATAATGATGATTATATGATGAACTTATTGAGATGAGAAAAGCTGGTATGAACTCAACCTCTCTTGTTTTTGTAAATATGATTAGTCCATCGTTCCTGATTCAGCATATTATGAATAAACATGTTTGCAATGACAATTAGAGATTATAGTTGCTTATGTCATGCTTAATTAGCTAGGAGCTTATAATGGTTTACCTTGCGTGCCAACATGCTCTTAAAATGGTTGTCATGTGGTATGATAGGGTGGTATCCTCTTTTGAACGATTCGAGTGGCTTGACTTGGCACATGTTCACGCATGTAGTTGAAACAAAATCAACATAGCCTCTATGATATTTATGTTCATGGTGCATTATATCCTACTCATGCTTGCATTCGGTGTTGATTAATTTTTAATGCATGTTCATGACTGTTGTCGCTCTCTAGCTGGTCTCTTCCCAGTCTTTTGCTAGCCTTCACTTTTACTAAGCGGGAATACTGCTTATGCATCCAATTCCATAAACCCCAAAGTTGTTCCATATGAGTCCACCATTCCTACCTATATACGGTATCTACCTGCCGTTCCAAGTAAATTTGTTTGTGCCAAACTCTAAACCTTCAAATAAACATTCTGTTTTGCATGCTCGAATAGCTCATGTATCAACTAGGGTTGTCCGTATCTTCCATGTTAGGTGGGTTATTCTCAAGAGGAGTGGACTCCGCTCCTCACTCAGGAGAAAATGGCTGGTAACCGGGATGCCCAGTCCCATGCTTTATGCAAATCAAATCAAAATAACTGCAAACAAAACTCCCCTGGGACTGTTGTTAGTTGGAGGCACTCGTTGTTTCGAGCAAGCCATGGATTGATGCTTGTTGGTGGAGGGGGAGTATAAACTTTACCATTCTGTTTGGGAACCGCCTATAATGTGTGTAGCATGGAAGATATCGCCATCTCTCGGTTGTTATGTTGACAATGAAAGTATACCGCTCAAAATATTATTCATGTCTACTTCAAAACCGAGCTCTGGCACCTCTACAAATCCCTGCTTCCCTCTACGAAGGGCCTATCTATTTACATTTATGTTGAGTCATCATCCTCTTATTAAAAAGCACCAGTTGGAGAGCACCACTTTCATTTACATTCATTACTGTTAGTTTACATTGAGTATGACTTGACTGGATCTCTTTTACCATGAATTACAATGTCTAGTCAGTCCTTGATCTTTAAAGGTGCTCTGCATTTATGTTTTGCAGTCTCAGAAAGGGCTAGCAAGATACCATCCTGTTATATCATATCATGATTATTTTGAGAAAGTGTTGTCATCCGAGATTTATTATTATTGCCCACTAGTTGATTATGTCATTGATATGAGTAAACATGAGACCTAAATGTTATTGTGAATATGGTTAGTTCATAATCTTTGCTGAAAACTTGAATGTTGGCTTTACATATTTACAACAACAAGAGCAAACAGATTTTGTAAAAGTTTTTCTTTATCACTTTTAGTTTATCAACTGAATTGCTTGAGGACAAGCAAAGGTTTAAGCTTGGGGGAGTTGATACGTCTCTGTCGTATATACTTTTCCAAATACTTTTGCCATTGTTTTGGACTCTAACTTGCATGATTTGAATGGAACTAACCCGGACTAACGCTGTTTTCAGCAGAATTGACATGGAGTTAATTTTGTGCAGAAATAAAAGTTCGGAATGACTTGAAAATCAACGGAAAATTATTTTGGAATATATAAAAAATACTAGAAGGAAGATCCACGTCAGGGGGGGCTCCACCTGTCCACGAGGGTGCACTACAAAAAAAAGACACATCTATGACATTTTGGGCCGAACGAAATTCTTTTCTGTCATACATATGGCACTTCTATGACGATAATTGTGACAAAACCCGGTATCATCACAGATGTGATGGGCTCCTACTTCTATGACAAAAAGTCATGACAGAAAATGGGCTTTTCATCCTGGGCGGGTCGGAGATGCAGCCGCATGACATTCTTTGGGCCGTCCATGATGGAAAAACCGTGGTAGAAGCGAGGGGGAGGAAAATTTCAGGGAGTTCCCGGTTACGGTGGGAGGTCGGGGGGCGAGTGATGCGCGTTTCTCTCGTACACGTACACGCGTGTGTGCAAGGCATTGGCTCTAACTAAACCCGAGCGAGGCATTGGGCTCTAACTGAACCCGAGCAATTGCACTGCAGGCTACGCGTTACTGAACCCGAGCGATCGATCAATGGATGTTAACTGAACCCGATCAAGGCGATTCCTTTGCTACTGCTGGTAACTGAAGCCGATCGATGTTGCCTCTGGGATGAAA
>NC_057809.1:149157157-149166103 GCF_018294505.1 Triticum aestivum
CCGCCCGCCCGCCGCCCCGGCCCGCATCCGGCGAGGTCCGGCCGGCCCCTCTTTCCCCGGCGATCTCCGGCGACCTCCGGTGAACAGTGTTCCGCCCATCCTCGTTTTGCGTGCCCGGGTCAAACCCTAGATCCGGAGGTGTTTTTTTTTCTACTAAGTCCCCGATTTCCAGTTACAAGTGCCCATCTTCATAATGCTATAACTTTGCATCCGTAGCTCCGATTTTGGCATATAGCATATCAAAATGTTCATCTCAGAAAGTACATCATTTCATTCCATTGCATAATTTTCATTTGAGTTCATCTTGATGCCCGAAATGCTGTTAGAAGAGGGCTACTTAGGATAATTGTCAGAACTGCTACTCCTTTTAGCTTTTTGTCATTTTCGCCATGATTAATGTGTGCATGATATGCCCATGTGCTCTACATATGTTTGTTAAGGGTTTTGTCATCTTTCCAGAGGTGCAACCCATGTATTTTTGTGATGTGTCTGGTGACTAGCACAAGCTTGCCAAGGGGTGCACTTGTTAATTCTGATTCCAGGGACTTGGCAATTCCACTAAGTCCTTGAGTTGTTTATCTCATATGGCCATATGTTCATGTTATTTCCTAGTGATCCGCGCCTCTTTTGAGGATGATCAGTAAGAATGTTTTGTTAATATTGTAGCGCTCTATACATTCATGTCTTTTTTGCAATTATGGAGCACCCTAGCTTGAGTCAATCGAGCTCTACTTTTGCTACTTTGTGAATCTGGGTAGATTGTCAACTTGTTTGCAATTTTGCCGATGATGTAGTAGTTGATCCGTGCATGCTATGCTATTGTTCTTGACATGTCTAGCTTGCATTTTGTGTGTTCTTGATAGATGTATGCTTATTTTGTCATGCCTTGCACCGTAGTGAGTGCATCGAGCTCGTAAACATGCCTACTTGATATCTGTTTTCAGCATGCTCCAGTTTTCACTAAGTATGAAAACTGATTATGTTTTTGCTATGTTCACATGCTTGCAATTGTATTTTCTGATCCCTTCTGGCTCGAGGTCACTAAGGGACTTTTGTTAAGCTCTTTGAATAGTTCCATGCCATGCTTTACTTTGACATGTTCAGGTCCTGTAGCATGTAGTTTTGTTGCTCCGAAGAGTGCTACCTGATCTGAAATTCCAGACAAGTGTTAATTTCACTAAGTCTGAGATCTGTTTGCCATATGCATTTTTGCCATGCTTGTTTGAACCTGTTAATGGATGAATTGGCCATAGCTCAGTGCTAGACTTTTGTTAAGCATCTTTTATGCATCCCTGCCATGTATTTTGTTGTCATGTTTGGGTGCTGTAGCATGTTAATCCCGTTGCATTTAGATGGCTACTTGCTGTAAATCGCAGACCGGTGTCATATTTGAATCGTTTGCCATTTCCAAACCGTAACTCCGATTCCGGCGTTCTTTATATCGTTTTCAAGCGATTTCTTCTCATCTTTCCAGTGGCACACTTGGATTTCCAAGTTGAGGCCAAGTTCTTGCATTTTCCTGTCACATCTTGCATATGCATCCCGCATCGCATCCCGCATACCATATCATCTTTGCATCATCTTGTTTGGTCCTTGCACGTGGTTGATTTGTGTCCTTGTTGCTTGTTTGTCTTGTTTGGGTAGAGCCGAGAGACGAGTTCGCTAACGAGGAGCCCGTTGAGTTTGCTTTCGAGGATCCAGCCAACTCTGACAACTGTGCAGGCAAGATGATCATACCCTCGAAATCACTACTATCTTTGCTATACTAGTTTGCTCGCTCTTTTGCTATGCCAATGCTACGATGCCTACCACTTGCTTCCAAGCCTCCCAAATTTCCATGTCAAACCTCTAACCCACCATGTCCTATCAAACCGTTGATTGGTTATGTTACCACTTTGCTCAGCCCCTCTTATAGCATTGCTAGTTGTAGGTGAAGATTGGAGGCCGTTCCTTGTTGGAACATTTATTTGCTTGTTGGGATATCATTATATTGCCATATTAATTTAATGCATCTATATACTTGGTAAAGGGTGGAAGGCTCGGCCTCTCGCCTAGTGTTTTGTTCCACTCTTGTCGCCCTAGTTTCCGTCATATCGGTGTTATGTTCCCGGATTTTGCGTTCCTTATGCGGTTGGGTTATAATGGGAACCCCTTGATAGTTCGCCTTGGTTAAAGCTTTTCCAGCAATGCCCAACCTTGGTTTTACCATTTGCCTCCTAGCCTCTTTTTCCCTTGGGTTTCTGGAGCCCGAGGGTCATCTTATTTAACCCCCCCCCCCCGGGCCAGTGCTCCTCTGAGTGTTGGTCCAAACTAGAGTCATGTGCAGCGCCCCCTCGGGGAAACTCGAGGTTTGGTTTTAGTTGTATGGAGCGCTCATCTGAGTGTGCCCTGAGAAAGAGATATGTGCAGCTCCTATCGGGATTGTTGGCACATTCGGGCGGTGTTGCTGGTCTTGTTTTAACCTGTTGAAGTGTCTTGAAGAATCGAGATACCGAGTCTGATCGGAACATCTTGGGAGGAGGTCTATTCCTTCGTTGACCGTGAGAGCTTGTCATGGGCTATGTTGGGACTCCCCTGCAGGGTTTTGAACTTTAGAAAGCCGTGCCCGCGGTTATGGGCAGATGGGAATTTGTTAATGTCCGGTTGTAGATAACTTGAACCTTAACTTAATTAAAATGAACCAACTGAGTGTGTTACCGTGAAGGCCTCTTCTCGGCGGAGTCCGGGAAGTGGACACGGTGTTGGAGTAATGTTTGCGCAGGTTGTCCTCTAGTTCCTCGCTCGCGCTTTGCCTCCTCTTCTCGCTCTATTTTGCGAATAAGTTAGCCACCATATTTGCTAGTCGCTTGCTGCAGCTCCACATATATTTGTACCTTGCCTTACCTATAAGCTTAAATAGTCTTGATCGTGAGGGTGCGAGATTGCTGAGTCCCTGTGGATCATAGATTACTATTACACCAGATGCAGGGCCCGATGATTCTGCTCCAGGAGACGCGTTTGAGCTCAAGTGGGAGTTCGACGAAGACTCTCAACGTTACTATGTTTCCTTTCCTGATGATCAGTAGTGGTGCCCAGTTGGGGGTGATTGGGACCGTGTCGCATGTTGGGTTATCTTTTATTTTGGCGCTGTAGTCGGGCCATGAGTGTTTGGATGATGTAATGTTATTTATGTACTTGATTGACGTGGCGAGTGTAAGCCAACTATGTTATCTCCCCTTTATGATTTATATTACATGGGATGTTGTGAAGATTTCTTAACTTGCGACATATGCCTTCAATGCGATTATGCCTCTAAGTCGTGCCTCGACACGTGGGAGATATAGTCGCATCGAGGGTGTTACAAGTTGGTAATCAGAGCCTTCCCCGACCTTAGGAGCCCCATTGCTTGATCGTTTTTAGCGGCCGAGTTGTGTCTAGAAAAACGTTTTGAGTCTTTTATGAACTATATATCGGAGAGTTTAGGAATTCTTTTTACTTCCCAGTCTCCTCATCGCTCTGGTAAGGCATCCTGACGTAGAGTTTTAACTCTTCTCTTCTCAAATTTCACTAAAAAAATTTAGGATCACGCGGGTATCTTGGAATCGTTCCGATGGTGTTATGATGAGAACATTGTCTTGGTGCCTCCTGTCAGGGGTTTTGTGGAAGTGTCCCGGGGAGTTGAGCTCTGAGGTGTTGTCATCATAATTTTATCGTTGCAGTTCTGGTATACCTGAGTTTAGTACGCCGACATCGAAAATCTCTGTTATGCAGTTCGTTGGTGAGATAACCTCGACGCCACCCAGTACTGGGGCGGGAGTTCGGGAGTATCGCCATAACTTGTATAACGGATGCTTTTCGAAGGTTGAGGTAGATGGTTTCCGAAGGTTTCTTGGTTATGTGTTGAAGGATGGATACAGCTGAATGTAGGATTTGCTAGATTTGGGTGAGATATTATGCTTCCCCTGTATCCCCAACACCTAATTGCATAACCGGAAAGGTTCGGGAGTTTCATAGGTGGGAATTCTAGTAGCTCTAGTTCTTCTTCCACGGATATTGGTTTGAGATTGGGATTTCTTACCGATTATTCGTTCTTGATCCGTACCTTGTTGATTTGTTTCTCTACCTTAATTCTAAGTGGCTTCTCAATTATGGATATGTGACCATTTCAAGAGGAATGCATTCATTCATTTTGTTTGGATGTGAAGACTATATGTTGCAATTTTCATTCCGTTGGATTTAGCTTCAATATTTTTCTATCAATGTGCTAATGGATGTCAACCTCTTCAGGATGGCTCCTCCAATGCGCATGACTCCGAATCCTAATCCGCCACCACCTCCCCCTCCTCCGGAGGCATGGCAAGCTGTGATGGCCGCAACCAATGCAAACACACAGTTCAAGTTCGCTTCCTTCCAACTCAAAGATCAAGCTGCAGAATGGTTCCAGCAGTACAAGGACTCCAAAGGTGGACGTGTTATCACTTGGGATGAATTCCGTCAAGATTTCAGGGCTCATCATATTCCTCAGAGCGTTGTTGAAAGCAAGCGTGAGGAATTCCGCAACCTGAAGCAAGGCTCTTTGTCTGTCTATGACTACAACAAGTTGTTTCAGAAGCTCGCCCGCTTTGCTAAGCAGGACGTGCCTGATGAGAAGAGCATGATATACCAGTTCAGGGGTGGTCTCAGAGAAGAAATTCATCTAGCTCTTGTTCTCTTTGAGCCCTTGAGGTACGATGAGTTCTACAACATGGCACTGAAGCAAGAGGCTGCTCAGTTGAGGTGTGATGCTTCCAAGAAGCGAGTAAGAGATGTTACTCCGTCTTCCTCTACTCAAGTGGCCAAGCAGCAGAAGTATTGGCGTTCTGTCAGCCGTATCAGCAGAAGAGCAAAGGTGGTAGTGGATCTTCCCACCCACCCAACCCTGGCTTTCAGAACAAGACTTCATCTCAAGCTCCAAGATCGAGTGCTCCGTATCACCATCCACTTTCAGAGGTCACGTGCAACAAGTGCCAACAGAAGGGTCACTATGCCAACAAGTGTTTCAACCAGAGGCGTCTTCCTCCTCCTCCTCCTGTCAGATCGGCAAGTACAGCTGTGGTCAAGCATAACCCCAAACACGCCAAGGTCAACTTGATGAACGTAGCTCAGGCAGAGGACTCGTCAGATGTGATCATGGGTAACCTTCCTGTTAATGATATTCCAGCTAAAGTTCTTTTTGACACTGGTGCATCGCATTGTTTCATTTCCAAACCTTTTGCATCAAAGTATGAGTGTGATTATCAGTATCTGCAAAGTTCCTTGCAAATTGTGTCACCGGGCAAGCAGATGACAGCTAACACCTGCGTCCCGGAGGTTACTATCACATTGGGCGACTACAAGTTCCTTTCTTCCCCAATTGTTCTTGGTAACTCGGATATTGATCTTATTCTCGGAATGGATTGGCTTTCTAAGCACAAGGCTCAGCTTGATTGTGCAGCCAGGCAGATTCAGTTGACTCATTCGTCTGAGGATGTAATTGTCTTTGCCGCTCGGGATAATACCATCCGTCTGTTTTCTCTCAATGAGAAGGGTGAACTCGATGCCATCTCTCAAATTCCAGTCGTTTGCGAATATCAAGACGTGTTTCCAGAAGAGCTTCCAGGAATGCCTCCGCACCGGCCAGTTGAATTCGTTATTGATCTTGAGCCTGGCACGGAACCTGTGTGCAAACGCCCTTACAAGCTCGGACCTGAAGAGTTGAAGGAGCTGAAGAAGCAACTCGATATTCAAGAGAAAATGGGTCTCATCCGGCCTAGTTCTTCTCCGTGGGGTTGTGGTGTTCTTTTTGTGAAGAAGAAGGATGGAACGGACCGACTTTGTGTTGATTACCGTCCATTGAACAAGAAGACCATCAAGAACAAATACCCACTTCCCAACATCAACGAGCTGTTCGAACAACTCAAAGGTGCCCAAGTATTCTCCAAGCTTGATATCCGCATGGGTTATCATCAGATTCAAATCCGTGAGCAAGATATTCCCAAGACGACTTTCAGGACAAGCTATGGTTCATATGAATACACTGTCATGTCTTTTGGCCTCGTCAACGCTCCTCTGACGTTCTCTCGCATGATGAACTTCATCTTCAATGCCTACACCAATGACTTCGTTTTGGTCTATCTCGACGACATTCTGGTTTTCTCGAAGAACAAGGAAGATCATGCCAAGCACTTGCGTTTGGTGCTCGATAAGCTGAGTGAACACCAGTTCTACGCCAAATTCTCCAAGTGCGAATTTTGGCTCGATGAGGTTCTTTATCTTGGTCATATTATCTCTGCCAAGGGCATTGCCGTGAATCCTGAGAAGGTGTCTGCAACTGTGAATTGGGAACCTCCTCAAAACGTGAAGCAACTCCGTAGCTTCCTCGGTCTCACAAGCTATTGTCGAAGATTCGTTGAAAACTTTTCTAAGATCGCAAAGCCTCTCTCTAATCTTCTCCAGAAGCACGTCAAGTACGTTTGGTCTCCGGAGTGTGACATTGCTTTCAACACTTTGAAAGAGAAATTGATCACTACTCCAGTTCTGACTCTGCCTGATGAATCCAAGCCGTACGAGGTCTTTTGTGATGCCTCTCTCCAAGGTCTTGGCACAGTATTGATGCAAGAGAAGAAAGTTGTTGCTTATACCTCTCGCCAGTTGAAGCCCAATGAGAATAACTATCCCACTCATGATCTCGAGTTGGCGGCAGTTGTGCATGCTCTTTTGACTTGGAGACATCTCTTATTGGGAAGAAAAGTGGACATTTTCACTGATCACAAGAGTCTCAAGTACATCTTCACTCAGCCTAATCTCAACCTCAGGCAGACTTGATGGGTCGAAATGATTCAAGAGTATAATCCGAGTATCGAGTATACTCCAGGCAAGGCCAATGTGATTGCTGACGCATTGAGCAGAAAGGCTTATTGCAACAGTCTGATTCTTAAGCCTTATCAACCCAAGCTTTGTGAAGCTTTCTGCAAACTTAATCTGCAAGTTGTTCCTCAAGGTTTCCTCGCCAACCTTCAAGTCTCTCCTACCTTGGAAGACCAGATTCGCCAAGCCCATCTTCTTGATGCTATGGTGAAAAAGGTGAAGATTGGGATTGCCAAGAGTCAACCCAAGTACAAGTGCTACCGCCTTGATGACAAGGACACTCTCTTCTTCGAGGATCGTATTGTTGTACCCAAAGGTGAACTTCGTAAAGTGATCATGAACGAGGCTCACAATTCTCTCCTCTCCACCACCCTGGGAGCACGAAGATGTATCAGGACCTCAAGCAGGCTTATTGGTGGACTCGAATGAAGCGCGAGATTGCTCAATTCGTGAATGAATGTGATGTCTGCAGAAGAGTGAAGGCAGAACACCAAAGGCCAGCTGGTCTCCTCCAACCTCTTGCCATTCCAGAATGGAAGTTTGACCACATTGAAATGGACTTCGTGACTGGGTTTCCAAAGTCCAAACGTGGCAATGATGCTATATTCGTTGTCATCGACAAACTCACCAAAGTGGCTCATTTTCTGCCTATCAAAGAGTCGATCACTGCAGCTCAATTGGTGGAACTCTATACCTCTCGCATTGTCTCTCTGCACGGTATTCCACAAGTGATCTCTTCAGACCGTGGCAGCATCTTTACATCCAAGTTTTGGGATTCTTTTCAGAAGGCCATGGGCACCAACATCCACTTCAGCACAGCTTTCCATCCTCAAACTAGCGGTCAAGTCGAGCGTGTCAACCAGATTCTTGAAGATATGCTCAGGGATTGTGTGATCTCCTTCGGCATGAAGTGGGAGGATTGTCTTCCTTATGCTGAATTCTCCTACAACAACAATTTCCAAGCAAGTTCGGGCAAGGCCCCATTTGAAATTCTGTATGGCAGGAAGTGCCGTACCCCTCTCAACTGGTCTGAAACCAGTGAACGTCAGCTTTTGGGTAATGACTTAACCATAGAGGCAGAGGAAATGTGCAAAGTCATTCGTGATAACCTCAAAGCAGCCCAATCCTGCCAGAAGAGCTACTATGATAGTAAGCACCGTGATTTGGCTTTCAAGATCGGAGATCATGTTTACCTCCGCATCTCTCCTTTGAAAGGTACTCGTCGCTTCGGTATCAAAGGGAAGCTTGCCCCTAGATACGTGGGACCTTTCAAGATTGTCAGCAAGAGAGGCGACCTCGCCTATCAACTCGAGCTTCCTTCAAACTTTGCAAATGTTCATGACGTGTTCCATGTCTCTCAGCTTCGAAAGTGCTTCAAGACTCCTGACCACACCGTCAACTTCGATGACATTGAGCTCCAAGAAGATCTTTCTTATTGTGAGCACCCAGTTGCTATTCTTGAAGAGACTGAACGCAAGACTCGCAACAAGTCAATCAAATTTCTCAAAGTCAAGTGGTCACACCATTCCGACCGTGAAGCTACCTGGGAATGCGAGGATCACCTCCGTTCTGAGTACCTGGCGTTCTTTCAGTCCTATATCTCAGGACGAGATCCTTTCGTAGTGGTGGAGTGTTGTAACACCCCGGATATGACTTTCCCAATTTGTACTCCAACTCTTGCCGTTTCCGGCGTTAAGTTATTTTATTTTTCTCGGGTTTGGGACTTTGTCTCCGTGTGTTGTTTTCGTTGTCATGCATCTCATATCATGTCATCATGTGCATTGCATTTGCATACGTGTTCGTCCCATGCATTCGAGCATTTCCCCCGTTGTCCGTTTTGCATTCCGGCGCTTCGTTCTCCTCCGATGGCCATTTCTACCTTTCTTTCGTGTGTGGGGATTAAACATTTCCGGATTGGACCGAGACTTGCCAAGCGGCCTTGGTTTACTACCGGTAGACCGCCTGTCAAGTTTCGTACCATTTGGACTTCGTTTGATACTCCAACGGTTAACCGAGGGACCGAAAAGGCCTCGTGTGTGTTGCAGCCCAACACCCCTCCAATTTGGCCCAAAACCCACCTAA
>NC_057809.1:149166491-149182717 GCF_018294505.1 Triticum aestivum
CGCCTCCCTGCCTCGCGCCGGCCGCCGCGCGCCATCGCCCGCCCGCCGCCCCGGCCCGGATCCGGCGAGGTCCGGTCGGCCCCTCTTTCCCTGATGATCTCCGCCGACCTCTGGTGAACAGTGTTCCGGCCATCCTCGTTTTGCGTGCCTGGGTCAAACCCTAGATCCGGAGGTGTTTTTTTTCTACTAAGTCCCTGATTTCCAGTTTCAAGTGCCCATCTTCATAATGCTATAACTTTGCATCCGTAGCTCCGATTTTGGCATATAGCATATCAAAATGTTCACCTCAGAGAGTACATCATTTCATTCCATTGCATCATTTTCATTTGAGTTCATCTTGATGCCCGAAATGCTGTTAGAAGAGGGCTGCTTGGGATAATTGTCAGAACTGCTACTCCTTTTAGCTTTTTGTCATTTTTGCCATGATTAATGTGTGCATGATATGCCCATGTGCTCTACATATGTTTTGTTAAGGGTTTTGTCATCTTTCCAGAGGTGCAACCCATGTATTTTTGTGATGTGTGTGGTGACTAGCACAAGCTTGCCAAGGGGTGCACTTGTTAATTCTGATTTCAGGGACTTGGCAATTCCACTAAGTCCTTGAGCTGTTTATCTCATATGGCCATATGTTCATGTTATTTCCTAGTGATCCGTGCCTCTTTTGAGGATGATCAGTAAGAACGTTTTGTTAATATTGTAGCACTCTATACATTCATGTCTTTTTTTGCAATTATGGAGCACCCTAGCTTGAGTCAATCGAGCTCTACTTTTGCTACTTTGTGAATCTGGGTAGATTGTCAACTTGTTTGCAATTTTGCCGATGATGTAGTAGTTGATCCGTGCATGCTATGCTATTGTTCTTGACATGTCTAGCTTGCATTTTGTGTGTTCTTGATAGATGTATGCTTATTTTGTCATGCCTTGCACCGTAGTGAGTGCATCGAGCTTGTAAATATGCCTACTTGATATCTGTTTTCAGCATGCTCCAGTTTTCACTAAGTCTAAAAACTGATTATGTTTTTGCTATGTTCACATGCTTGCAATTGTATTTTCTGATCCCTTGTGGCTCGAGGTCACTAAGGGACTTTTGTTAAGCTCTTTGAATAGCTCCATGCCATGCTTTACTTTGACATGTTCAGGTCCTGTAGCATGTAGTTTTTGTTGCTCCGAAGAGTGCTACCTGATCTGAAATTCCAGACAAGTGTTAATTTCACTAAGTCTGAGATCTGTTTGCCATATGCATTTTTGCCATGCTTGTTTGAACCTGTTAATGGATGAATTGGCCGTAGCTCAGTGCTAGACTTTTGTTAAGCATCTTGTATGCATCCCTTCCATGTATTTTGTTGTCATATTTGGGTGCTGTAGCATGTTAATCTCGTTGCGTTTAGATGGCTACTTGCTGTAAATCGCAGGCCGGTGTCATATTTGAATCGCTTGCCATTTCCAAACCGTAACTCCGATTCTGGCGTTCTTTATATCGTTTTCAAGAGATTTCTTCTCATCTTTACAGTGGCACACTTGGATTTCCAAGTTGAGGCCAGGTTCTTGCATTTTCCTGTCACATCTAGCATATGCATCCCGCATCGCATCCCGCATACCATATCATCTTTGCATCATCTTGTTTGGTCCTTGCACGTGGTTGATTGTGTCCTTGTTGCTTGTTTGTCTTGTTTGGGTAGAGCTGGGAGACGAGTTCGCTAACGAGGAGCCCGTTGAGTTTGCTTTCGAGGATCCAGCCAACTCTGACAACTGTGCAGGCAAGATGATCATACCCTCGAAATCACTACTATCTTTGCTATGCTAGTTTGCTCGCTCTTTTGCTATGCCAATGCTACGATGCCTACCACTTGTTTCCAAGCCTCCCAAATTGCCATGTCAAACCTCTAACCTACCATGTCCTAGCAAACCGTTGATTGGCTATGTTACCGCTTTGCTCAGCCCCTCTTATAGCGTTGCTAGTTGCAGGTGAAGATTGGAGGCCGTTCCTTCTTGGAACATTTATTTGCTTGTTGGGATATCATTATATTGCCATATTAATTTAATGCATCTATATACTTGGTAAAGGGTGGAAGGCTCGGCCTCTCGCCTAGTGTTTTGTTCCACTCTTGCCGCCCTAGTTTCCGTCATATCGGTGTTATGTTCCCGGATTTTGCGTTCCTTACGCGGTTGGGTTATAATGGGAACCCCTTGATAGTTCGCCTTGATTAAAGCTTTTCCAGAAATGCCCAACCTTGGTTTTACCATTTGCCTCCTAGCCTCTTTTTCCCTTGGGTTTCCGGAGACCGAGGGTCATCTTATTTAATCCCCCCCCGGGCCAGTGCTCCTCTGAGTGTTGGTCCAAACTAGAGTCATGTGCAGCGCCCCCTCGGGGAAACTCGAGGTTTGGTTTTAGTTGTATGGAGCGCTCATCTGAGTGTGCCCTGAGAAAGAGATATGCGCAGCTCCTATCGGGATTGTCGGCACATTCGGGCGGTGTTGCTGGTCTTGTTTTAACCTGTCGAAGTGTCTTGAAGAACCGAGATACCGAGTCTGATCGGAACATCTTGGGAGGAGGTCTATTCCTTTGTTGACCGTGGGAACTTGCCATGGGCTATGTTGGGACTCCCCTGCAGGGTTTTGAACTTTCGAAAGCCGTGCCCGCGGTTATGGGCAGATGGGAATTTGTTAATGTCCGGTTGTAGATAGCTTGAACCTTAACTTAATTAAAATGAACCAACTGAGTGTGTTACCGTGAAGGCCTCTTCTCGGCGGAGTCCGGGAAGTGGACACGGTGTTGGAGTAATGTTTGCGTAGGTTGTCCTCTAGTTTCTCGCTCGCGCTTTGCCTCCTCTTCTCGCTCTCTTTTGCGAATAAGTTAGCCACCATATTTGCTAGTCGCTTGTTGCAGCTCCACATATATTTGTACCTTTCCTTACCTATAAGCTTAAATAGTCTTGATCGCGAGGGTGCAAGATTGCTGAGTCCCTGTGGCTCACAAATTACTATTACACCAGATGTAGGGCCCGATGATTCCGCTCCAGGAGACGCGTTTGAGCTCAAGTGGGAGTTCGACGAGGACTCTCAATGTTACTATGTTTCCTTTCCTGATGATCAGTAGTGGTGCCCAGTTGTGGGTGATTGGGACCATGTCGCATGTTGGGTTATCTTTTATTTTGGCGCTGTAGTCGGGCCATGAGTGTTTGGATGATGTAATGTTATTTATGTACTTGATTGACGTGGCGAGTGTAAGCCAACTATGTTATCTCCCCTTTATGATTTATATTACATGGGATGTTGTGAAGATTGCCTAACTTGCGACATATCCCTTCAATGCGATTATGCCTCTAAGTCGTGCCTCGACACGTGGGAGATATAGTCGCATCGAGGGTGTTACAAGAGGCGCGCACGTGTCGCAGTAGAGGCGCGCACGTAGCATGTACACGTACGTACAACGGCCAGGGTGCAAGAAAGTAAATACGGCCACGTATGTACATACGGGCGGGGTCTTAAATGCCTACTCGCGCGTACGTATGGCCATGGCTCGTGTATATGGCTGGGTCGGAACGGAGAAGCAGTGTCGTCGTCGTGTTCATGGGGAGCCAACCGGCTGGGTCGGAATGGAATGCGTCTTCGTGTTCATCAGGAGGGCTTGGACGGAATAGCCGATGGAAACGAGGCCTGGCGTACTGCAGAACGGAGGAAACAACCTTTTGTTCGACCGGCCATGTTCGAAACGAGATCCTGTTCATCGGGAGGGGTCTGGCGTACCGCAAAACGTAGGAAACGGGCCTCCTACGGTCAAAACGGGGGTCCTGTTGATTGGGAGGGGTGTGACGTACCGCAAAACGGAGGAAACGGACTTGTGTTGGAGCGCTATGGTCGAAACGAGGGCCCTGTTCATCGGGAGGGGTGTGGCGTACCGCAAAACGGGACTCCACGGGATATTGTTCATCTCCACCGTCGACCCCCTCCAGCCTCCACGGGCTACTGTTCATCCACCGTCGACCTCCTCCAGCCTCCACTAGCGACTGTTCATCCACGGGCTCCTGTTCATCCAGCCTCCAATGCGCGCTACTCCACCGGCTAATGTTCAACTAGCCCTCTCCACGGGCTCCTGTTTAACCACCCCTCCATGGGCTACTGTTCATCAAGCTTTCCACCGTCTACTGTCCATCCTGCCCTCCATGGGATGGTCCTGTTCATCCTGCCCTCCACGGGGTCCTGTTCATCCAGTCCCAGCCGGCTCGATCGATCGGGGTCATGTTCATCTAGAGGCAACACCACGGGGTCCTGTTCATCCACCCCCACCGGGAACTGTTCATCCAACCCTCCCCCCCTCCCGCGCACAACGCTCACTGTTCATCCAGAGGCAGCATCGATCGGCTTCAGTTAGCAACAGTAGCGAAGGAATCGCTCGATCGGGTTCAGTTAACAGCCATCGATCAATCGCTCGGATTCAGTAACGCGTAGCCTGCAATGCAATCGCTCGGGTTCAGTTAGAGCCCAACGCCTCGCACCCACGCGCGTGCGTGCACGAGAGAAACACACATCGCTCGGCCCCGACCACCCACCATAATCGGAAACACCCCGATATTTTCCTCGCCGTCGCTTCTACCACGGTTTTTTCCATCATGAACGGCCCAAAGAATGTCATGCAACTGCGTCTCCGGCCCGCCTAGGACGAAAAGCCCATTTCTATCATGTTTTTTTATCATAGAAGTAGGACCCCACCACATCTATGATGATACCGGGTTTTGTCAAAATTATCGTCATAGAAGTGTCATAAGTATGACAGAAAAAAATCCGTTCAGCCCAAAATGTCATGGATGTGTCTTTTTTTGTAGTGTTCGGCCACTGTCTCCTTGTATGCAATCCAAACGTTGCTCGGAGTTCACATGCATTGTCTTGCAACGGATGTGCATTACAAACCCCACATTATGCCATCCCTCCAACTCAGCAATTTCACTTGGATCCATCCAATTCAAATCTTTCCTCACTTGCTCCAAGACCTCCTCATAGCTAGGACTACTCTCAAACACCATGTCAACCTCATCCGTGTCCGGCTCAATATTGCCTTTCAAAAAGGCGTCCTTGCCCACATGATGAACATAAACACATGTTCTTCCCATCCCTAAATTAATTAAAACAACACAATGTAAAATATATTCCGTAAGTAATCATCCGAAGATTAACACAAAATCGAAAGCCCTAACATAGATATCAAACAATAACCCTAATCCCAACTTAACAAGCACCGTAAGCCTAACCCTAACATACTAACAACCCTAAGCCAACATAATAAGAACCATAACCCTAACCCTAACATACTAAGAATCCTAAATCTAGCAAAATGCCAAACAATCATCTCATATTTCCATAAAAATTTCAAAATCCATGAAGAACTAGGATTTGCCTAACCCTAGCAAGAATTGAGTAAATGTGAGCAACTTTTTAGATGAAAACGAGGGGATCGCAGGAGATTACCTTGAGGGAGGGATTGGGGTCCAAATCCATGGACAAAACCTTCAGATTCCAAGGATTTGGGGAAGGAATTGAGAGGGGGGAAGAGGGGAAATCGAGGGGGGGAGCAAATATGTTGTAGGGGTTAGCTGGGTGTGTGGGGGGGTGGCCAGGGGGCACAGCTGGCTATGTAAGTTAATGTGCAGCGCCTAACGGGCAGGAGCTGCACTTCACAAGTATGGCGCCTTACGCATAGGCGCTACACTTGGCAAGTGTGGCGCATGTCGGCTAAGCACTGGACGACCGGGGGTGGGGCCGCGCCTGGCCCCAGGGTGCCACGCCTACCAGGCGTGCAACGGATGTCAATAAGTCCCTGCTTTGTAGAGTGCACCGTCTTACTACCGGGCGCTGCACAAAAGGGTCAGCTGAGTGAATTAGTTTTGCCAATGGTTCAGTTTGTTAAATACTTTGACCCTGAGGTCAATTTGTCCATTTTGCCCCTCGCAAGCCATGTTTATCAACAAATATCTACACCGGTACAATTTATCTTAGCTTCTGCTCCAAACATTCCACGTGGAACGCCTCACAACACATATACTGCTATTATTTATAGTATGAAAACTGAAGAAATCATTTGTTCAACTCCAGTATTCTCTTGTCTATGAGCTGAGTTGTCATCTGAAAATGGCGGCCTTCATCTTCCCCCAATTGCACCACCATCCATTTATCCATGTAGGCCCTAATCATGCATGACTCGCACATGTGGCATTGAAGGAAATAAATACTCCAGATGGAAATTTCTCTTGTTTGTTCTGAAAAATGAGTGATGCAACGCAAACAACAGCTCCTGAACATGCTAGATGGACAAGAAGTCTCTGTCAGCAGCTGGATTTTGGACGCCAATAATTCTATCAGAGCAGCAAACCAGATTCAAAATAGCTCGGGTTTATGTCGCTGAAAATATGATGAAAGTCACAGTACCTATTTTCCTCCGGAATTTTTTTTTCACTACAGGAACAATGAACCAAGCAAGCCTGAAAAGGCTAAAACTCAAAGGGGAACTGAAAGTGGATAAAAGAAACGAAGTTCCAAAACTATTCAATTTCTGGACAACAAAATTACGTTTTATACTGTAAATATGTACAACAAATTATTTGAATCGGCTCTTAAATCAGAAATCTACAGTTGGTTGTTTCATTTTTCAATCTTGACATAAGGTTGCCACTATGATGGTCATATCTAACGCCGCCTTGTTCGATGCTGACGAATGTGGCTTGGAGAGAGACCATCCCTCTCCTCGTCATCGGTCACCCCTCGGCATAGCTGGGGGCTTCATCGGCGGACGAATTTCCATTTGCACTGTCGATTGGAATAGTAGCTTCTTTAGAAATTTATCAATGGCATTGGCAAGTCAATCGTTGGCCTGCTGCTCAATACTGAAGAAATCCACAGAGAAGGTAAAACAAATCTTCTATTAATAGTAGTAATAATAACGAAATTAATATTGTTTATGCTAATAATTCAGACACCAATTACATCAAGAATATGTACTGTAGGCCCTAATCATGCATAACTCACACTGTCACACATGTGGCATTAGAGGAAACAAATACTCCAGCTGGAAATTTCTCTTCTTTGTTCTGAAAAATGAGCGACGCAATACAAGCAACAGCTCCTGAACATGCTGGATGGACAAGAAATCTCTGTTAGCAGCTGGATTTCGGACACCAATAAGTCTATCAGAGCAACAAACCAGATTCAAAATCGCTCAGGATTATGTCGCTGAAAATACGATGGAAGTCATGCCTATTTTCTCCGGAGTTTATTTTTTTCACAACATGGGACAATGAACCAAGCAAGCCTCAAGGAGCTCAAACTCAAGAGGAACTGAAAGTGGATAAAAGGAACTAGCTTCCAAAACTGTTCAATTTCTGGACAACAAAAGTGCCATACTATTACAACAACTTCGGCTTTTAACTGTACCACCAGGACTTCCAGCACCAAGTGCTAAATATGTACAGCAGATTATTAGCTCTTATCTCAGAAATCTACAGTTGGCTGTTTTATTTTTCAATCTTGATATAAGGTTCTAACACCGCCTTATTCAATGCTGATGAATGTGCCTTGGGAGGTAGACCATCCCTCTCCTCGGCATCGGTCGCTCCTCGGCAGAGTAGGGGGCTTCATCGGAGAACGAATTTCCGTTTGCATTGTCGATTGGAATTGTAGCCTTCTTCAGAAATTTATCAAGGGCGCGTCTAGCCGGCGGCCGGCGGCTCGTTAGCGCTCGCGAGCGGCCGGCTAAAAAAAGGTAAGCGCCTGTCGCCTGGTCCAGAAAAAGGCAGCACGTCTAGTCCCTGTCATATGTAGTCTCTCCTCACGTGATGGATACCTGCATGCCACTGTATTAATGTTCCTCATGTCCGCCCTTTGTGCATTATTTTTTGGTTTGCAAAATTATAAAAGACATATCTTCTAAATCACATGTCGAAATTCAGATCCGTTTTTACCATTAAAACCCTCGCGACGTGCTCTTCAAAAGTAGATCTCGCATGGGGATGTTTCGACGAACTAGTCTTCCTGCCAACTAAACATCAATGTGTGTGCAACTAGACTAGATTGCCGCGCCAACTAAGCATATGTGTGTGCCAATAGTCCTGCCAACTAAACATCAATGTGTGTGCAACTAGACTATATTGCCGCACCAACTGAGCATATGTGTGTAACTAGTGTCCTGTCAACTAAACATCAATGTGTGTGCAACTAGACTAGATTGCCGCGCCAATTGAACATATATGTGTGCCAAATAGTCATCGCAACTAAACATCAATGTGTGTGCAACTAGACTATATTGTCGCGCCAACTAAGCATATGTGTGTGCAATCAGTGTCCTGCCAACTAAACATCAATGTGTGTGCAACTAGACTAAATTACAAGCCAGCTGAACAACTAATGTCCTACCAACTAAACATCAATGTGTGTGCAACTAAACATCAAAAATTGTCGTGGTTGCACATCTACTACTAGGTAGTTGACCAGAGCAGTAGACTAGTTGCAAATCAGGTTGTCATGGTTACTAGATTGCAACCACATAGGAAGTTGAATTGTGCAGCTCCAAAATTTTGTTTTGAAAAAAGTTGCACCATGTAGTATAAAAATTGCACAACGCAATACTAAAGTTGCATCATATAGCATCAAAAGTTGGCATCAAAAAATTCATCGAAACATATCCATGTGGGATCTAGTTTTGAAGATCTCGTCGCGAGGGTTCCAACGTTGAAAACGGATCTAAATTCCGACGCGCGGTTAAAAAGTTATGACTTTTTGAATTGTTGTAAAGGGTAGCTAAATCAGTCACATACGGAGAGAGAGAATGGACGGGCTATCTTTCCATCTAATTATATCCCTTGGTCCACTATGTGAGAGCGCAACAGTCCAAAAGAATTATATATGATTCACCAGGTGACACCTGGACTACATACGCACGAAAGCGAGTGGCCAGGAGCCGGCCGCTCGGTTCATCAAAAAAGTGGTCGGCCGCTTTTTAGATTTTAGGATTTATCAATGTCACTAACAAGTCAATCGTTGGCCCGTTGCTCAGTACTGAAGAAACCCACAGAAAAGGTAAAACAAATTTTGTATTAATAGTAGTAATAACTAAAACGAAATTTGTATTGATACTAATAATTCAGACACCAATTACATCAAGAGAATAGCTCCATTCTGACGTTCGATTTCAGTGAACAATCACACCTAGACTAGGAGTATAGTAGAATCAGCTGAGCTACACTCTGATTCTGATGGCTAGGACGATCAACACTAGCAGCTGAGAGACACTGGATTCTGAATCCCAGTCTCATGGATCGTTGGTTCAGTTGCTCCACAGGAAGTAAGGTCCCATGGCCGGCGTCCAGTTGGCGCATCCAGACCGCATCGGCCCTGGCTCCATGGCTCCTCTGGTCGCCACCTCGCAGTACGAGAAGCACGCGGAGGAGCCACCGCAGGGGCTGATTATGTGAGGCTGCGGCGGCTGCTGCTTCTGCTGGATCGGCGCCGGCGCCGGGACCAGCGCAAATGTGCCACTACAAGGGCCTGTGCGAGGCGGCTGCTGCTGGATTGGTGGCGGCGCCAGCGCCGGTGAGCCACCGCAAGGGCTTGCGCCAGGCTGCTGCTTCTGCTGGATCGGCGGCGGCGGCGCCAGCGAGCCGGTGATGGTGATCTTGACCCCTCGCCGCATGATCTCAGCAAGCAGCCGCGCCGTGTTGAGCGCATCGTCCAGCCCGCAGTGCAGGCGGCCCTCCCAGTCCAGCCCCGCCGCCCGGACCGCCTCCTGCAGGTTGACCCGCCCTCCGCCGCCGAGCGCCGCCTGGAAGGGGACCCTCAGGTTGATCCAGCGATCGAAGTAGGAGGGCTTCTCAATGCCCTTGAAGCGGCACTCGAACTCGAGAATGGTCTAGCAATCCCAGTCTCCCCAGGTCACCACGGCCAAGCGGACGCCTCTCTTGTTCCCTGCTCCCGCCGTCACCGCCTTCAGCCAAGAATCGTGCAGCCAGAGCACGTCGCCGAGTTCCACGCCGCCGTCGACGTCCTCCTGCCGGATGCCGGTGAGCTCCCTGCAAAATTTGATCAGCACAGGGTGATGTTTGGGACGAACGTACCTGCGAAACGCGGACTCGATGCGGCCGGTGGCGCCGTCGACGAGCACCGCGGGGAACTCGACGATTTCCTGCGGGAAGATCCGCCCATCTTTCACGCACGTCGCCTCAAAGTCGACCACCACGAAGAAATCGAAATCTTGCTCCAGACCCTGCCCGCGCGCCGCCATGTTCGCCCAAGTGCGCGCAAGCTCGAGATCGAGAGTCGAGATCGGGGAAAGTTCAGATGGAAAACTAGGGTTTTTTTTGCGTACTCGAAAACTAGGGTTGCGAACCCGCCGGCGCGTCGTCCCCTTTAAATCCGGTACTTTTCGGAACGGTTGGCACGATTTTTTCTTTTTTGACGTGGTTGGCGCGATATTTTTTTTCTGTAATCAACAAATCAAAGGCTGTGATTTCCTAAAAAAGAAAAGGCTGTGATTGGCGGGGAAAAAACAATGGCTGTGATAGAAGACTCATTTCACTACTTTGCTAAGTGAATAAAGGAGGAGAAGTTCTGTCAAAAAAAAATAGTTTCTTTTTGGAGGGGGAAAGAAACTCATCCACCAAATTACATCTTGTGCAGATGTGCACGGTCACCAAGGTTTTGGTTACCGAATGAGGTAATTTTAACGAGGGGGACTGATAAATGTGGTTACCACGGTTACCGAGAAATACCGACAAATACCGAGAATATTTCGAGCGAATTTTGTAGTTAAATTTTGAATTCAAATAAGAAAATGAACGAATATTCAAACCAGAGACCTCTTAAAACAGGAACTAGGTTGCTACCAACATGCCATAACCAACTTTCATTGCATTAATTAGACCCTACATACCTTACTGTAAATCGAGTGTTTAAATTCAAAAAAATTTAAAAAATGGTATTTTTTGCTCGGTATGACGATTTACCGAGGGGCACGGAAATACGTGGTAACCATGGGAAATCTTGAAATTTCGACTGGTAACCAAAACCTTGACGGTCACACACATCATATATAATTCGTCAAATAAACCATCTACAGCCGGACCACTCAAACCCGCCCGTACACCCAGACGGGCTGCCTGGTCAGTGTTTGGACGAAAACAAGACACCTAATCAGGCTCCTCATAGGCGACCCAAACGCCTGGACTGGCCGACACTCCCCATGTTCAGCCCATATGTCGAGTGGATACGGGGACGTCCGTCACGTCGGACCCAGACAACTCTTGCCTACCCAATCCCCCATAAATTGGACCCTCCGCACTTTGGACAAAACACTAGCCGCATCCACTCAACTCCACCCCACTTCCATCCCACGGTACCAAGCTCTCTGGCGACCTCCGGCGTTCTCCCCCATGGTGACCACTAGATTCGACTCCAATATGTCCAGGTCTGAGGACTGGGAGCCCATCCCTTGCAGCCCCGGGGAGCAGATGGTCATCCGCGCTGCTCTTCGATGCTCCCAAGAGGAGCGCGCCCTCCCGCGATCTTCCGCGAGCCGGCGGGCATCCATTGCCCAAATGGCTCTCGGATTCGGGGCCAGTGGATCTTGACGCGTGACCGAGGCCTCGCTAGATGCGGTGGGGACCGCATGCCGCAACCCCGTTGTTGCGCCGAAACCATTTAGGTGGAACGTCATCGTCGCGGCGTCGGGCGCCAAAACGAAGGCCATATGCGCCTCCATGAGTCGGCGCCAATCCAAAAAGGAGGCCCGGCAAGCCCGTCGCGCGAGGCGGCGGGCGCAGCTTCAAACAGAGATGACTTCAGGAGCCCTCGGGTCGAAGGCTGCAGCGGCAGCCTGCAAAGTAGCGTCGAAGGAATCCCTTCGTGCCCACATAGGTGAGAAGCAGTGAAGAAGGGCGGTGAAGGACGTGGCAAAAGAACAAAGTCGGGCCGTTCGTGCCATGGCCAGACTACCCTCCAAGGAGGAGAAGATCCGAGGATGGCGACGGATTGGACTGCTCCGGTGGTGAGCAAACCCGCCTCGATCTGTTATGCGTCTTCGACCGCTACTACCGCACAGATGACGGAAAGGGCAAAGGCAAGGGCAAGGGGGGCATGGATGAACTTCTCCATTTGTCGCTCCGTTCGAAGTTACTAGAGCATGTCAATTTTTGGTAGTCCAATGACATGTGTTTACATACGTATGATACGTTGCACGAGAACAATATAGGATTATAGGATTAGGTTTGATGTATCCAATTGGGGAGAACAAAACTTCGTGTGCTATCGGGCTACTGTCCATGGACGCGTCCATGTATGTCCGCGGACGTTTGGGGACCAAAATTTGGTACTTCCGGTTGTAGATGCTCTAAGTAGGCCAATCGCCCGTCCTTTCCCCTAAATATGTACCATAGGCCCTAATCATGCATAACTCGCACATGTGGCATTGAAGGAAATAAATACTCCAGCTGGAAATTTCTCTTGTTTATTCTGAAAAATGAGTGATGCAATACAAGCAACAGGTACTGAACATGCTGGATGGACAAGAAGTCTTTGTTAGCAGCTGGAATTTGGGCACCAATAATTCTATCAGAGCAGCAAACCAGATTCAAAATAGCTCAGGTTTATGTCGCTGAAAATACGATGGAAGTTATATCTATTTTCCTCCGGAATTTATTTTTTTCACAACAGGGGACAATGAACCAAGCAAGCCTCAAAATGCTCAAACCCAAGAGGAACTAAAAGTGAATAGAAGGAACTAACTTCCAAAACTATTCAATTTCTGGACAACAAAAGTGTCATATTACAACGGCTTCGGTTTTTAACTGTACCCCAGGACTTCCAGCACCACGTGCTAAATATATACAGCATCGACAACACACGCATCTTGCAACGGCTACACATATTCGTACAAGAAAAAAAAGTGGTGCTTTAGTCGAACACGGTAAAGCTACTAATGCTATCTAGCAACACAACTAGCTTAACAACATGTAAAAACTGACCTCCTCGAACAACTTGTACATACCCATTGAAAAAGAAAAAGGTTAAAAATGATGATCTGGGCATCAACCGGAGGTTCCACAAGAACTACCAATGTGGGCTGCAACATCGGTAACCAAGAGCCTGATGACATGGGTACCAGAATGCCGGGAGATTTCTATACATTCTTCCAAGTCCGCATTGCACGCCAACTTCACCCACTCGTGATCATCATCAAGGTACTTGATATCAAACATGCCAGCATCCATCCTCAGCCTTTCGGCAACCTCATCTTTCAATGCCATAACGCTGCTAGAACATGGGAAACGGAACCTTACAATGTCTTCCTTAAAGCTCGCCTTTATCGTCACAGTCCCGGAATTTCGCATTGGCCCAAAATTGCTGGGAGGGGCTAGCATTGGTTGGCCAATTGCTGAACCAAAGAGATTCTTCAAATCCTTGGAACTACCAGAATCCTCTATGAGCATCCTGGAAAGTGGTAGCTCTGGTTCTTGGAAAGGTTCTTTTGTGAACCCTTCCGGATTCAGTTGTGGTTCTTGTGGTTCCAATAACATCGAAGCAATAGGCTGGCAAACAAACGTTTGGTTTGCGGGACTTCCCTGACATGAGCCCTCCGAAGTACGTGAATTTATGCTGCCTTCTCCTGATGAGCTTCTCGAGAGAGAAGCTTTGTCTGCTTCAAGTTGAACATTGTTTCCAGTGTCTGCAAATCCTTGCTGGGACATGAGTAAAAAGCCTCCCTCTGTTCCCAAGTACGGAGTAAAAGCCTCCCTCTGTTCCCAAATACGGAGTATTTGTCTTTCTACATATTTCAACAAGTGACTAGGTACGGAGCAAAATGAGTGAAGTGGGCGTAGAGGCATAGGGATACTGCAGAAAGGAAGTCCTCGCGATCCATTATTCCCCATCTCACTCAGAGAGAACTATTCAACTAGTCTTCGCAGTGAAGTGACAATACACGCTGCAGCAGATGGGACACGTAATTAATAAGCTGAACCAGCATGTTGGTGTTACTAAATCAACCTTACCCAGTAGTGTCATCTCTTCTTCTTCCTCCTCTCTTCTTCTTCCTCCTCTCTTCCCCATCGTCGGCCGCACACCATTTACCCCCGCTCACTGCTCGCCTGCCCGCGCCATCTTTCTTGGTAGCTCGTGCGTACCATATCCCCCTGCTCACTGCTCGGCCACACGAGGAGAAGCTTCTTTGCTCACCCGCCCGAATCCACTTCCCCGCTGGATCGCAGGCATCGAAAACCCCAATGGCAGAACCGACTGACACACAGAGCCGCGATTGGAATTCCCTCCCCGATGTTCTCTTGGAGCAGATCTATAGTCGTATGGACCTACTCAGCACCGTCCATCTGGCTGCATGCTCGGTGTCTTTGTACCGTCTACTCGTCTGCAACCGGCTGGCTCTTTTCAAGACACCCTGCTTGCTGATGCCCGATCCTCGCAGGTGGCCCAGACACTGACTTGACAATCCTACGGAGGTTGCCGTGGTGGCCCTCGACATGCTACCACTACACGTCCACCTATTCTTCATGCGCGGCCACTACACCGGTAGTCCGTGGCGTCTCGTGGATATCTACACCCAGCGAGAGATCACCCTTCCATCATTGGATACCGCCACCATCAAGCCTCGCGGCCCGTCGGACACTCCTTCCTACTACGCATGAGACGCGTCAAGCTTTTAGCTCGACCTTTGTTTGCAGAAAGTTGTAAGCTGCGAAGTGCCCACACCATCAGAAGACTACATGGATTATAAGCTCATTGCCTTGTTCAACATGGGATTAGTCTATCTGGAATCCGGTCGCCATACATGGTTATGGCTCATAATCAATCCTGTTGAGGCAACATTTCTGTCTGATGCTATAGTGCATGATGGCATCGTTTACGCGGTCGACGCACAGATTGGCTGCCTATACTGGTGGAATATATCGTCGTGTAATTGTTCTATCTCATCTCATCTTTACCTTATGAATACGACTGCCTGTTCATTTGTTACAAATTTAGAATGCATAGCATGTCTATAACCGCATCATTGCTATATGTTCCTCTCATTTCCTAGATTTTTATGACCACACATGTTATTGTTAGAGTTGATATGAGAACAATTGGCATCTAATGATTGTTAGAATACATATTATGAGCATAACATCATGATTGCTATATCTTACTCTCGTTTACAAGATTTTTATAACAACGCATGTTATTGCGTAGAGTTGATATGAGAACAGTGGTAGTAAGTGCTATGGTAGAATATGAGTAGGCGCTGTCATAGCTGTTTTCCTCTCATTGTTACATGATATTTGAACCATGACATGTTGCTAGAATATGAAAGCCATTGGCTTATTTTTTAACTTGGGGTATGATTATGACCACGACATTGCAATTCTCTGTCTATGATATGTGTCACTTTTGTAATAATCTTAATTCCACACATACTCTAAACATGATTGTTTATTTTTGTCCTTTTGGTCTCCAATTTGAATTATTGCAGCAGACGCAAATGTGCTGGCCTTCATGATTCCAGGACCTGGAATCATACCAACCGATGGGTGGTGGTTTATCGCTCGTTCAGATGACGGCGGTCATTTGATGCTCATTTGCACGTACCAAATTGACCAAACCATTACATCAAACCACATGCAGTACAATGTGTGGGGCGTTCGTGACATTAATGGCTATGGATGCTTCTTGTTTGAGAAAGATCCCAGCTCCGTTGGGCCAGGCGTATTCAACTGGAGGCGGGTTTACAACCTCGGCAACCACTCCTTGTTCCTCGGGCTCAATTATCCGATCATCCAACCAATCATCGATCATATCACCGGCGATGATTACTATGATATGCAACTTCCATTCGCGAGGGGGGTTGTGTTTACACATCATACCATGGGTTTCATGAATCACCATATCCAGAGATTCGTCGACACAACTTATTGCTAGATAATCTTCAGTGTGTGAAAGGCATCAAGCTTCCATACGATGGATGGCTTTTGCAAACCCGACATGCGGCGATGTGGTTCATGCCAACAGCAAATATGCACAACTTGATTCGTGCTGATATCTAGACTGAGCCATGTATTCTGCTGCTGTAGCACGACCCTCTTTTGTTGAATATTATGTACTGTTGTTAGTTTGAAGCACTCCTCTGGTTTGAAGGATAGATACCTTCGTGGGATCAAGTGCATCCTAACTCACCTGCGTAGGATGTAATGATAATGATG
>NC_057809.1:149183004-149218005 GCF_018294505.1 Triticum aestivum
CAAGTGTGTACTTGTTAGTTAAACCTATGTATAAATTGTGACACTAAATACGACTAGTAAGTAGTACAGTAGCAGTACTAGTATACGTCGGTCAAATTATTCATCATGTCCACACATTGAATTGACGTGACAACACACTGCGCATGAGGTGACACAAGAATCCCGGTGGCGTGTTTGGGTATTCTGGACTTCAGATTTGGAGTAACACTTATCTGTCAAAATGTTTCATCATTCACTTAAAACAGTTGATTGATCATACATTGATTACCATATAACTGGAATTACCGATGCAAGTCGAAGAAGGATTGGCCGGTGCTGCCGGCTGGCGTCAAGTTTGATCCCACGGATCAGGAGCTGATCGAGCACCTTGAGGCCAAAGTGAGTGCTGACAGCGCGAGATTTCTGTCTCTCATCGATTTGTTCATACCAACCATCGACAGCGAGCACGGCATATGCTACACCCAACCTAAGAAACTTCCAGGTAAGACACCGATCGGCGGTCTACTTGCACAAATATATTCCTTTGTTTATAGCTTTATTTTTCTTTTTAGACACAGACTTGGTGAAGCAATTACAATTTGACAATTAATAAAAAGTGAAACAAGTGACTGCAACATGCCAAAGATGTTATGAAAGTGCCAACTAGGTACACTAAAACATGTATTCTACAATACTGCAGGTATCACATTGAGTGGCCTAAGGAAGCATTTCTTCCAGCGCAATTCCAGGGCATTCAAAAGGCGCACGTGGACGCGTCGCAAGATACAGTCGGAGTGCGGCATGCACGCGATGTGGCACAAGACCGGCAATACCTTGCCGGTGATGGTTAACGGCCGGCAGACAGGCAGCAAAAAAGGTTCTGGTGCTGCGCACCAACAAGAACTTCGACCAGCAGAGTGCCAACTGGGTGATGCACCAGTACCACCTCGGGGACCTGGAGCAAGAGAAGGAGCGGGAGCTGGTCCTCTGCAAGATTTTCTACCAGACGAACACTAGGGCCAGGAGTAAAAAGATTATAAGTTAGTTTGGTATTGGTAGTTGTACTACCTTGTCGTCCGCAAGTTGGTATTGTTGTTAACGATCTTTTGGTATGAACTTGCATTTGCTTCCAACCATCATGCCGAGGGCCGACGTGGATATAAAGCTGAATCATTTGTTTCGAAACGAATTTTCAGGCACCTGATTTTTATTTGATGGGTAGCATAAGCACCCGCCGTTCGAATTCCCAGTTCTCCAATTTTTTCAAAACAAGTGCATGCACTTATTATCACGGTAAAAAACAATATCCGTGCTGCATCCCAGTTATCCGTATGTACTTGCAGAATTCTCTCATTTATTGAGCACGTATATTGTTTTTTCAGGTCGAGCAAGTTTCAACTGGGCTGTAGCCTGCCCAGGGTTGGTTTTGTTTTTAACAGGCCCAGCCCATGACGACAACGGGGCACAAAGATCCAGCAGGTATCTACTGGCCTCTGGCCTGCCAGCGTTAGCTATATTTTGTCTTACAACATCCGCAGGCAGTTTTTTTTACTAAATCAAACACACAGCCCAGTTCTATTATCCTCTTGAAACACATGTCCTACATCCGTTTTCTAATCTCTACCTATAGTTTTACTAGTTCATATACACGTATCATTATATTGAAAACACATAAAATTCCCTTTTCATATTTACATCCTTGTTTTTGTTGTTTTTTCCAGCGCTGATTTTTTTTACCACTGGTTTTTCCTTAAACCAACTCAATTGGCCCACGTCTTATTTGCTTACAAAAACAAAACGATCTTTTTGGAAAATCAATAAGTTCTTAAAAAATGATTATTATTTCAGGATTACAACAGTTCGGACTCCACCGAAATATGCAAAATAATGTTGAACTTTTTGACGTGGTCCTGGGCAGAAAATGGGCTGTAATAAATTACTTAAAAATTAGCAAATGGGCTGCAAATTATAAAAAATAGCAAATGGGCTTTATGTTGTCTGCCACAGATTTGGAGGCTGACTTGTGGGCCTACTAAGTTCATGCATACACAAGGTTTCTCAAAAAAGAAACTTAGTCAACAATCGACTCTACCAGTGTCAGACCGTTAGATGTCAATCTAACGGCAATCGTGCTTCTTCAGTCTCTGATCTTCCTTCCCCAGTCTCCCAAACCAGTACCATTGGAACCGCTTGCTCCCGCCTCCCATGGTCGGCAGTGCTGCCGGGCAGGCCTCACAGCCCCATCATACTCGCATCCCTGGCCTGTCTATCCCTCTACTCACCCACACCTCCTGTTATTTTCCGGCGACGGCAGCCGAACCAGTCAACCCTCGTACTCTCCATCACGTGGGCAGCCACTTCCGTGTCTTCCCCGGCTCCCTATCGTTCCCTTCATAGGCCTCACCGTTGTCTACTGCCCTGGTGCTCTCGGTACGGTATGGTCAACAATGTCCATCCAACGGTCGTAGTGCTTCTTCAACCTCTGGTCTTCTAGCCCCAGCCGGCCAAAGCAGCGCCGGTCGTGCCGCATGCTCCTGCCTCCCGTGGCCGGCCGTGCTGCCGCGGAGGCCTCACCGTCCCCATACTACTCCCACCGCTGGCCAGGCCATCCCTCCATTCATCCACTCCCCCTGTTATTCTGCGGCGACGGCAGCCTCACACCGCAGCCGAACCAGTGAACCCTCGTACTCCTCTCCGTGTGGGCATCCACTGCCGCGTCTTCCCCGGCTCCGCGTCGTCCCCTTTCTAGGCCTCGCCGTCGTCCACCGCCGTGGTGCTCTCGGTGCGGCGTGGTCAATGTGGTCAACGACCGACTTCCATCGGAAGAGTACTTTACGTGGAGAGGCTGACAGTTGGGTCCACGGCAGCCGCAAGGAAGTGCCTCCTTATTACGCGCAAAATAATTATTCCTCCACCTGACAGCAGGGTCCCACCGGACGGGCCACCAGTATTTCACGGAAAAAATGTTTCCCCCCTGACTGCTGGGACCCACCGGACCGGCCACCGTATTTCGCGAAAAAAACATTTGCCCCTGACTGCTGAGACCCACCGGATGGACCATCGTATTTCGTGAAAAAAAACATTCCCCCCGCTGTCAGCTCGGACCCACTGGAAGTGCCTCTTTATTACGCACAGAAAAATGAATACACCCCCTGCTAGCTGGGACCCACCATGGTGGGAGGCTGACTTGTTGGCTTACTAAGTTGACGGGGACGGAGGGCTTTGTCAACTTAGTCAATATGAACGATTCTAGCTCCAGTGACCATACGATGTCCATCCAACAGCCGTCGTGCTTCTTCAATCTCTGCTCTTCCTGCTCCAGCCGCTCAAACAAGCGTCGGCGGGACTGCCTGCTCCCCGCGGCCGGCTCTGCTGTCGCGCAGGCCTCACCGCCCCACCATACTCCCATCGCTGGCCTAGCCATCCCTCTACTCACCCACACCTGCTGTTATTCTCCGACGACGGCAGACGAACCAGTAAACCCTCATACAGTCTTACTCCCCTCCGCGTGGGAAACAACCGCCGAGTCTTCCCTGCCTCCGTGTTGTTTCCTTCCTAGGCCTCGCCGTCGTCCACCGCCATGGTGCTCTCGGCGCGGCCTGGTCCACGTGGTCAACGACCGACATGCATCTGAAGTGGACTGTACATGGAGAGGCCGACAGCTGGGTCCATGACCGCACGCAAGGAAATGCCTCCTTATTACGCGCAAAATAATGATTCCTCCACCTGACCTCAGGGACCCACCGAAAGGGCATCTGTATTTCGCGAAAAAAAACATTACCGCCGCTGACAGCTCGGACCCACCAGCTATATCTTCGCACGCAAGGAAGTGCCTCCTTATTACGCATAAAAAAATGAATACTCCCCCTGGTAGCTGGGACTCAGTATAGTTGCAGGCTGACTTGTGGGCCTACTAAGTTGACGGGGACGGAGGGCTTTGTCAACTTAGTCAATATGCACGATTCTAGCTCCAGTGACCGTACGATGTCCATCCAACGGCCGTAGTGCTTCTTCAACCTCTGGTCTTCTTGCTCCAGCCGCCCAAACCAGCGCCAGTCTTGTCTCGTGCTCCTGCCTCCCGTGGCTGGCTGCGATGCGGCAGAGGCCTCACCGCCCCCTACTACTCCCACCGCTGGCCAGGCCATCCCTCTACTCACCCACACCCCCTGTTATTCTGCGGTGACGGCAGCCTCACACCGCAGCGAACCAGTGAACCCTCGTACTCCTCTACGCGTGGGCATCCACTGCCGCGTCTTCCCCGGCTCCGCGTCATCCCCTTCCTAGGCCTCGTCGTCGTCCACCACCCTGGTGCTTGCTACGTCTTGAGCTTGCGTTGGTTTTCCCCGAAGAGGAAGGGATGATGCAGCAAAGTAGTGTAAGTATTTCCCTCAGTTTTTGAGAACCAAGGGATCAATCCAGTAGGAGGCCATGCTCAAGTCCCTCGTACCTGCACAAAACGATAGCTACTCGCAACCAACGCGGTTAGGGGTTGTCAAGCCCTTCACGGTCACTTACGAGAGTGAGATCTGATAGATAGAATATTTTTGGTATTTTTGGTATAAAGATGCAAAGTAAAAAGTAAAAGCAAAGTAAATAGCAAAACAATATAAAAGTGATGGAGATTGATATGATGAGAATAGACCCGGGGGCCATAGGTTTCACTAGTGGATTTTCTCAAGAGCATAAGTATTCTACGGTGGGTGAACAAATTACTATTGAGCAATTGATATAATTGAGCATAATTATGAGAATATCTAGGCATGATCATGTATATAGGCATCACGTCCATGACAAGTAGACCGAAACGATTCTGCATCTACTACTATTACTCCACTCATCGACCGCTATCCAGCATGCATCTAGAGTATTAAGTTAAAAATAGAGTAACGCCTTAAGCAAGATGACATGATGTAGAGAGATAAATTCATGCAATATGAAATAAACCCCATCTTGTTATCCTCGATGGCAACGATGCAATACGTGCCTTGCTGCCCCTTCTGTCACTGGGAAAGGACACCGCAAGATCGAACCCAAAGCTAAGCACTTCTCCCATGGCAAGAACTACCTATCTAGTTGGCCAAACCAAAAGGATAATTCGAAGAGACTTGCAAACATAACCAATCATGCATAAAAGAATTCAAAGAAGATTCAAACATTATTCATAGATAGACTTGATCATAAACCCACAATTCATCGGTCTCAACAAACACACCGCAAAAAGAAGATTACATCGAATAGATCTCCACGAGAGAGGGGGAGAACTTTGTATTGAGATTGAAAGAGAGAGAAGAAGCCATCTAGCTACTAACTATGGACCCGAAGGTCTGAGGTAAACTACTCACACTTCATCGGAGGGGCTATGGTGATGTAGAAGCCCTCCGTGATGACGGCCCTCTCCCGGCGGAGCTCCGGAACAGGCCCCAAGATGGGATCTCATGGATACAAAAAGTTGCGGCGGTGGAATTAGGTTTTTGGCTCCTGTTCTGATCGTTTGGGGGTACGTGTGTATATATAGGAGGAAGAAGTACGCCGGAGGATCAACGAGGGGCCCACTGTTGGGGAACGTAGCAGAATTTTAAAATTTTCTACGCATCACCAAGATCAATCTATGGAGTCATCTAGCAACGAGGGAGAGAGGAGTGCATCTACATACCCTTGTAGATCGCGAGCTGAAGCGTTCAAGAGAACAGGGTTGATGGAGTCGTACTCGTCATGATCCAAATCACCGATGACCTAGCACCGAACGGACGGCACCTCCGTGCTCAACACACGTACGGTTGAGAAGACGTCTCCTCCAACTTGATCCAGTAAGGGGGAAGGAGAAGTTGATGGAGATCCAGCAGCACGACGGCGTGGTGGTGGAAACTACGGCGATCTCGGTAGGGCTTCGCCGAGCACTTCGAGAGGGAGAGGTGTCACGGGAGGGAGAGGGAGGCGCCAGGGGTTAGGGTGCGGCTGCCCTCCCTCCCCCCACTATATATAGGACCCAGGGGGGCGCCGGCCCTAGTAGATGAGATCTCCAAGGGGGGCGGCAGCCAAGGGGGGTGGAGTGCCCTCCAAGCCAAGTGGGGCGCCCCCACCCCTAGGGTTTCCAATCCTAGGCGCAGGGGATGCCCATGGGGGGCGCACCAGCCCACCTGGGGCTGGTTCCCCTCCCACTTCAGCCCATGGGGCCCTTCGGGATAGGTGGCCCCACCCGGTGGACCCCCGGGACCCTTCTGGTGGTCCCGGTACAATACCGATAACCCCCGAAACCTGCCCAATGGCCGAAACTTGACTTCCTATATATAATTCTTCACCTCCGGACCATTCCGGAACTCCTCGTGACGTTCGGGATCTCATGCGGGACTTCGAACAACTTTCGGGTTACCGTATACCAATATCTCAACAACCCTAGCGTCACCAAACCTTAAGTGTGTAGACCCTACGGGTTCGGGAGACATGCAGACATGACCGAGACGACTCTCCGGTCAATAACCAACAGCGGGATCTGGATACCCATGTTGGCTCCCACATGTTCCACGATGATCTCATCGGATGAACCACGATGTCAAGGATTCGATCAATCCCGTATATAATTCCCTTTGTCAATCGGTACGTTACTTGCCCGAGACTCGATCGTTGGTATCCCAATACCTCGTTCAATCTCGTTACCGGCAAGTCACTTTACTCGTACCGTAATGCATGATCCCGTGATCAACCACTTGGTCACATTGAGCTCATTATGATGATGCATTACCGAGTGGGCCCAAGATATACCTCTCCATCATATGGAGTGACAAATCCTAGTCTCGATTCGTGCCAACCCAACAGACACTTTCAGAGATACCCGTAGTGCACCTTTATAGTCACCCAGTTACGTTGTGACGTTTGGCACACCCAAAGCACTCCTACGGTATCCGGGAGTTGCACAATCTCATGGTCTAAGGAAATGATACTTGACATTCGGAAAAGCTATAGCAAACGAACTACACGATCTTTGAGCTATGCTTAGGATTGGGTCTTGTCCATTACATCATTCTCCTAGTGATGTGATCCCGTTATCAATGACATCCAATGTCCATAGTCAGGAAACCATGGCTATCTTTTGATCAACGAGCTAGTCAACTAGAGGCTCACTAGGGACGTGTTGTGGTCTATGTATTCACACATGTATTACGATTTCCGGATAACACAATTATAGCATGAACAATAGACAATTATCATGAACAATGAAATATAATAATAACCATTTTATTATTGCCTCTAGGGCATATTTTCAACACCCACGAGGCAGGGGGCGTGCCCCCCACCCTCGTGACCGCCTCTTTTGTTCCTTGGAGCAGGGTCCAAGTCTCCTGGATCACGTTCGGTGAGAAAACCACATTCCCGAAGATTTTATTCCGTTTGGACTCCGTTTGATATTCCGTTTCTTCGAAACACTGAAATAGGCAAAAAAAACAGCAATTCTGGGCTGGGCCTCCGGTTAATAGGTTAGTCCCAAAAATAATATAAAAGTGGAAAATAAAGCCCAATATAATCCAAAACAGTAGATAATATAGCATGGAGCAATCAAAAATTATAGATACGTTGGAGACGTATCAGGCATCCCCAAGTTTAATTCCTGCTCGTCCTCGAGTAGGTAAATGATAAAAAGAGAATTTTTGATGTGGAGTGCTACTTGGCATAATTTTAATGCAAATCTTCTTAATTGTGGTATGAATATTCAAATTAGAAAGATTCAAGACAAAGGTTTATATTGACATAAGAAATAATAATACTTCAAGCATACTAACCAAGCAATTATGTCTTCTCAAAATAACATGGCCAAAGAAAGTTATCCCTACAAAATCATATAGTCTGGCTATGCTTCATCTTCCCCACACAAAGTATTTAAATCATGCACAATCCCGATGACAAGCCAAGCAATTGTTTCATACTCTAACTTTTTCAAAACTTTTTCAATCTTCACGCAATACATGAGCGTGAGCCATGGATATAGCACTATGGGTGGAATAGAATGGTGGTTGTGGAGAAGACAAAAGGAGAATATAGTCTCACATCAACTAGGCATGTCAACGGGCTATGGAGATGCCCATCATAAATATCAATGTGAGTGAGTAGGGATTGCCATGCAACGGATGCACTAGAGCTATAAGTATATGAAAGCTCAAAAAAAACTAAGTGGGTGTGCATCCAACTTGCTTGCTCATGAAGACCTAGGGCAATTTGAGGAAGCCCATCATTGGAATATACAAGCCAAGTTCTATAATGTAAAATTCCCACTAGTATATGAAAGTGATAACATGAGAGACTCTCTACTATGAAGATCATGGTGCTACTTTGAAGCACAAGTGTGGTAAAAGGATAGTAACATTGTCCCTTCTCTCTTTTTCTCTCATTTTTTTATTTATTATTATTTTTATTTGGGCCTTCTCTCTTTTTTTATGGCCTTTCTTTTTTTTGGGCTTCTTTGGCCTCTTTTTTTCGTCCGGAGTCTCATCCCGACTTATGGGGGAATCATAGTCTCCATCATTCTTTCCTCACTAGGACAATGCTCTAATAATGATGATCATCACACTTTTATTTTTCTTACAACTCAACAATTACAACTCGATACTTAGAACAAAATATGACTCTATGTGAATGCCCCCGGCGGTGTACCGGGATGTGCAATGATGCATGAGTGACATGTATGAAAGAATTATGAACGGTGGCTTTGCCACAAATACGATGTCAACTACATGATCATGCATAGCAATATGATAATGATGAAGCGTGTCATAATAACGGAACGGTGGAAAGTTGCATGGCAATTATCTCGGAATGGCTATGGAAATGCCATAATAGGTAGGTATGGTGGCTGTTTTGAGGAAGGTATATGGTAGGTGTATGATACCGGCGAAAGTTGCGCGGTATTAGAGAGACTAGCAAAGGTGGAAGGGTGAGAGTGCGTATGATCCATGGACTCAATATTAGTCATAAAGAACTCATATACTTATTGCAAAAATCTAGAAGTTATCAAAGCAAAGTACTAAGCGCATGCTCCTAGAGGGATAGATTGGTAGGAAAAGACCATCGCTCGTCCCCGACCGCCACTCATAAGGAAGACAATCAATAAATAAATCATGCTCCAACTTCATCACATAACGGTTCACCATACGTGCATGCTACGGGAATCACAAACTTCAACACAAGTATTCTTTAAATTCACAACTACTCCACTAGCATGACTTTAATATTATCACCTCCATATCTCAAAACAATTATCATGCTTTAATCTTTTCTTAGTATTCAACACACTCAAAAGAAAGTTTCACAAATCTTGAACACCAAGCATATTATTATTAAGAAAATTACCATGCTATTAAGAGACTCTCAAAATAATTTAAGTGAAGCATGAGAGATCAATAGTTTCTTTAAAACAAATCCACCACCGTGCTCTAAAAGATCTAAGTGAAGCACATAGAGCAAAATTATAACGCTCAAAAGATATAAGTGAAGCACATAGAGCAAAACTACTTAGCTCAAAAGATATAAGTGAAGCACATAGAGTATTCTATCAAATTTTCATTCATGTATGGCTCTCTCAAAAGGTGTGTACAGCAAAGATGATTGTGGCATACTAACAAACAAAGACACAAATAATACAAGACGCTCCAAGCAAAACACATATCATGTTGATGAATAAAAATATAGCTCCAAGTAAAGTTACCGATGGAAGTGGACGAAAGAGGGGATGCCTTCCGGGGCATCCCCAAGCTTTGATTTTTTGGTGTCCTTGGATTATCTTGCGGGTGCCATGGGCATCCCCAAGCTTAGGCTCTTGCCAGTCCTTGTTTCATAATCCATCAAATTCTTACCCAAAACTTGAAAACTTCACAACACAAAACTCAAAATAGAAAACTCGTGAGCTCCGTTAGCGAAAGAAAACAAAAGACCACTTCAAGCTACTGTAATGAACTCATTCTTTATTTATATTGGTGTTAAATATACTGTATTCCAACTTCTCTATGGATTATAAACTATTTTACTAGCTATAGATTCATCAAAATAAGCAAACAGCACACGAAAAACAGAATCTGTCAAAAACAGAACAGTCTGTAGTTATCTGTAGCTAGCGCAAGATCTGGAACCCCAAAAATTCTAAAATAAATTAATGGAAGTGAGTAATTTATCTATTAATCATCTGCAAAAATAATTAACTAAATATAGCTCTTCAAATAAAAATGACAGCAGTTCTCGTGAGCGCTAAAGTTTCTGTTTTTTTACAGCAAGTTCAACAAGACTTTCCCCAAGTCTTCCCAACGGTTCTACTTGGCACAAACACTAATTAAACACAAAAAACACAACCAAAACAGAGGCTAGATAATTTATTTATTACTAAACAGGAGCAAATAGCATGGAATAAAAATAAAATTGGGTTGCCTCCCAACAAGCGCTATCGCTTAACGCCCCTAGCTAGGTATAACGAGCAAGAATAGATCTAGGTATTGCCATCTTTGGTAGGCAATCCATAAGTGGCTCTCATGATAGTTTCATATGGTAATTTTATTTTATTTCTTGGAAAGTGTTCCATGCCCTTTTTTAATGGAAATTGAAATCTAATATTCCCTTCCTTCATATCAATAATCGCACCAACCGTTCTAAGGAAAGGTCTACCAAGAATAATAGGGCAAGAAGGATTGCAATCTATATCAAGAACAATGAAATCTACGGGCACATAATTCCTATTTGCAACAATAAGAACATCATTAATTCTTCCCATAGGTTTCTTAATAGTGGAATCCGCAAGATGCAAGTTTAGAGAGTAATCATCAAAATTACGGAAATCTAGTAAATCACACAAAGTCTTGGGAATAGTAGAGATACTAGCACCCAAATCACACAAAGCATAAAGCTCATGATCTTTAATTTTAATTTTAATAATTGGTTCCCACTCATCATAGAGTTTCCTAGGAATAGAAACTTTCAACTCAAGTTTTTCTTCATAAGATTGCATCAAGGCATCAACAATATGTTCGGTGAAAGGCTTTATTTCGACTATAAGCATGTGGAGAATTTAGCACAGATTGCAACAAGGAAATACAATCAATTAAGGAGCAACTTTCATAATTAAATTCCTTGAAATTCAATATAGTGGGTTTAGCAACATCTAGATTTTTATTTCTTTCAATCCCACTTTCATCAATTTCATCATTAAGATCTAAATACTCTAAATTTTTAGAACGCCTTCTAGGTAAAGGAAGATCATATTCAGTTTCATCAAGATTCATATTGCAAAATAAAGATTTAATTGGAGACACATCAATAACTTTTAGATCTTCATCATTATATTCATAGGAATTGGAAGAACACGCTTTAATAAAGGCATCTTTGGAAGCTCGCATCCTAGCGGTTCTTTCTTTACACTCATCAATTGAAATTCTCATGGCTTTAAGAGACTCATTGATATCATGCTTAGGTGGAATAGATCTAAGTTTCAAAGCATCAACATCAAGAGCAATTCTACCAACGTTCTTAGCCAAATCATCAATCTTAAGCAATTTTTCTTCAATCATAGCATTAAAATTCTTTTGCGAAGAAATAAATTCTTTAATATTAGATTCAAAATCAGAGGGAATCTTATTATAATTTCCATAAGAGTTGTTGTAGGAATTCCCATAATTATTAGAAGGATTACTAGGATATGGCCTAGGATTAAAATTCCCTCTATAAGTGTTGTTACCAAAATTATTCCTACCAACAAAATTCACAACCATAGATTCATTGTTATTATCAATCAAAGTAGACAAAGGCATATCATTAGGATCAGAAGAAACACTCTTAGTAGATAATTTCATAAGTTCATCCATCTTTCCACTCAGCACATTAATTTCTTCTATCGCATACACTTTTTTATTAGATGATCTTTCAGTGTGCCATTGAGAATAATTAACCATAATATTATCTAGGAGTTTAGTAGCATATCCTAAAGTGATTTCCATAAAAGTACCTCCCGCGGCCGAATCTAAAAGATTTCTAGAAGCAAAATCCAATCCGACATAAAAATTATGTATAATCATACACAAATTCAAACCATGAGTAGGGCAATTACGTATCATTAATTTCATTCTCTCCCAAGCTTGTGCAACATGTTCATGATCAAGTTGTTTAAATTCATAATATCGTTTCTAAGAGAGATGATCTTAGCGGGAGGAAAATACTTAGAGATAAAAGCATCTTTGCACTTGTTCCATGAATCAATACTATTCTTAGGCAAAGACGAAAACCAAGCTTTAGCACGACCTCTAAGCGAAAAAGGAAATAGCTCCAATTTAACGACATCGTTATTGACATCTTTTTCTTTTGCATATCACATAAATCAACGAAGCTATTCAGATGAGTAGCGGCATCTTCACTAGGAAGGCCGGCGAATTGATCTTTCATAACAAGATTCAACAAAGCAGTATTAATTTCACAAGATTCAGCATCGGTAAGAGGAGAAATCGGAGTGCTAAGGAAATCATTATTATTGGTATTGGTGAAGTCACACAATTTAGTAGTATCTTGAGCCATCACGACAAACAAGCAATCTAACACATGAGCAAACAAGAGCAAACAGGCAAAAGAGGCAAACAGAGAGGGAGGATAGAGAGAGAGAGGGTGAATAAAACAGCAAGGGTGAAGTGGGGGAGAGGAAAACGAGAGGCAAATGGCAAATAATGTAATGTGAGAGATAGGGATTGTGATGGGTACTTGGTATGTTGACTTTTGCGCAGACTCCCCGGCAACGGCGCTAGAAATCCTTCTTGCTACGTCTTGAGCTTGCGTTGGTTTTCCCCGAAGAGGAAGGGATGATGCAGCAGAGTAGCGTAAGTATTTCCCTTAGTTTTTGAGAACCAAGGTATCAATCCAGTAGGAGGCCACGCTCAAGTCACTCGTACCTGCACAAAACGATAGCTACTCGCAGCCAACGCGATTAGGGGTTGTCAAGCCCTTCACGGTCACTTACGAGAGTGAGATCTGATAGATAGAATATTTTTGGTATTTTTGGTATAAAGATGCAAAGTAAAAGGTAAAAGCAAAGTAAATAGCAAAACAATATAGAAGTGATGGAGATTGATATGATGAGAATAGACCCGGGGGCCATAGGTTTCACTAGTGGCTTATCTCAAGAGCATAAGTATTCTACGGTGGGTGAATAAATTACTGTTGAGCAATTGATAGAATTGAGCATAATTATGAGAATATCTAGGCATGATCATGTATATAGGAATCACGTCCATGACAAGTAGACCGAAACGATTCTGCATCTACTACTATTACTCCACTCATCGACCGCTATCCAGCATGCATCTAGAGTATTAAGTTAAAAACAGAGTAACGCCTTAAGCAAGATGACATGATGAAAGATCGTGGATGTCGCCTAGAGGGGGGTGAATAGGCGTTTTAAAATCATTACGATTTAGGCTTGAACAAATGCGGAATAAACCTAGCGGTTAATTTGTCAAGCACAAAACCTAAAACAACTAGGCTCACCTATGTGCACCAACAACTTATGCTAAGCAAGATAAGCAACTATGTGATAGCAAGATATGACAAGAAACAATATGGCTATCACAAAGTAAAGTGCATAAGTAAAGAGCTCGGGTAAGAGATAACCGAGGCACGCGGAGACGGTGATGTATCCCGAAGTTCACACCCTTGCAGATGTTAATCTCCGTTTGGAGCGGTGTGGAGGCACAATGCTCCCCAAGAAGCCACTAGGGCCACCGTAATCTCCTCACGCCCTCGCACAATGCAAGATGCCGTGATTCCACTAAGGGACCCTTGAGGGCGGTCACCGAACCCGTACAAATGGCAACCCTTGGGGGCGGTCACCGAACCCGTACACTTTGGCAACCCTTGGGGGCGGTCACCGGTACCCGTCAAATTGCTCGGGGCGATCTCCACAACCTAATTGGAGACCCCGACGCTTGCCCGGAGCTTTACACCACAATGATTGAGCTCCGAACAACACCAACCGTCTAGGGCGCCAAGGCACCCAAGAGGAACAAGCTCTAGGGTGCCCAAACACCCAAGAGTAATAAGCTTCTCAAACTTCACTTCCACGTATCACCGTGGAGAACTCAAACCAGTGCACCAAATGCAATGGCAAGGGCACACGGAGTGCCCAAGTCCTTCTCTCTCAAATCCCACCGGAGCAACTAATGCTAGGGAGGAAAATGAGAGGAAGAACAAGAAGGAGAACACCAAGAACTCCAAGATCTAGATCCAAGGGGTTCCCCTCACATAGAGAAGAAAGTGATTGGTGGAAATGTGGATCTAGATCTCCTCTCTCTTTTCCCTCAAAAACTAGCAAGAATCCATGGAGGGATTGAGAGTTAGCAAGCTCAAAGAAGGTCAACAATGGGGGAAGAACACGAGCTCAAAAGGTTAGGTTCAATGGGGAAGAAGACCCCTTTTATAGGAGGGGGAAATCCAACCGTTATGTGCTCAGCCCGCACACGAGCGGTACTACCGCTCCTGGTCCCGGTACAACCGGGACTCACAGTATATGTGCAGAACCCTACCAGGCGGTACAACCGGGCGACCAGGCGGTAGCACCGGTTGAGAAGAACAACCGGACCAACCGCCCAGCCACCACTCAACCACCGCATAGGAACAGAAGGGAGTCACCCCTGAGTGTGGTAGTCGAGCGGTACCGGGCCGGTGCAACCGCATGGCCTTGAGCGCTCGGGCGGCTAAGTCCTGAGCGGTAGAACCGCTCCAGACACCGGTGGTACCGGTACGACCGGACCAACCGGGCCACCACCGCCCGAGTACCGCATCAAAACAGAGGCCTAACCGGTACTTGGGCGGTGCCTGGCCAGAACAACCGCCCAAGACTTTGCTGAGCAAGTTGGCGGTACCACCGCCCGGAAGCAGCGGTACAACGGCTGAGAGCTCCAAGCGGTACTACCACTGGGGCACGCGTTACTACAGCTGGGACCAGACAAAAACCACTCTCAAGAAAAACAGAACTGCCATAACTTCTGCATATGAGCTCCGAATTGAGCAAACTCAAGCTTGTTGGAAACAAGACGACGAGTAGCATCAAAAAAGCGACCGAGAAGTATGCCAACAAATAGAGGAGTGAAACCTCCAACCGAGAAGAACCGGAAAAACCTCCAACATCGAAAACATCATAGAAGATGCAAGTGAACTCCGTTTTCGATGAACTCGAGCTTGTCATCAAGATGACCATAAGCTCTAAGACTCACAAAGAGAACCAAACAAGAACCAAGAAAGATGATGCAAGGATGCAATGGTTTGAGATCTCTACGAATGATACAATCAAGCTACTCATCGAGAGCCCCCCTTGATAGTACGACAATCGATCCTATAACCCAGTCTCCCAACTACCATCATGAGCCGGTAAAATAGAAAACCTATCAAGGGCAAACCTTTGCCTTGCACATGGTCCACTTGAGCTAGATGATGACAATCTTGACTCCCTCAAGTTGGACCACCTTACTTGATTGTGTTGACTTGATGAAGACTAGTTGATGCTCCCCCATACTCCACTATGGGTGAGCCACTCTTCCGCACATCTTCACAAGTCCATTATCACCACAAAGGACGGCAAGCTTCAAGCATTTGATCTCTTCGTGATGCTCCACTTGAACTTGCACACCGCAACCTAACCCCACAAAGAACTCTCACGAAGACCATGGGTTAGTACACAAAGCGTAATTGACAATTCTTACCATACCATGGGATCACTTGATCCCTCTCGGTACATCTTCTGCGCTTTGTGAGTTAATCAACTTGATTCACTCTTGACTTAGTCTTGATCATCCTTGAACCTTTCCAATTCTCTTCATTTGAATGATGTCTTGAAGGTAGACATGAATGATCACACAATCTTCTTCTTCAAGACATGCTTGCAATAAGCTCAACTCTCACATGACCAATCTTTGGATAATTCCTTGAATAACACCTTGGTCGACACAAACTCTCCTTGAAACCAACACATGTACTCCAAGAAAAGCCTATGGACAAAATCTTCAAATATAACTCAAGGCAACCATTAGTCCATAGAGATTGTCATCAATTACCAAAACCAAACATGGAGGCACCGCATGTTCTTTCACATGATGTAGAGAGATAAATTCATGCAATATGAAATAAACCCCATCTTGTTATCCTCGATGGCAACGATGCAATACGTGCCTTGCCGCCCCTTCTGTCACTGGTAAAGGACACTGCAAGATCGAACCCAAAGCTAAGCACTTCTCCCATGGCAAGAACTACCAATCTAGTTGGCCAAACCAAACGAATAATTCGAAGAGACTTGCAAAGATAACCAATCATGCATAAAAGAATTCAGAGAAGATTCAAATATTATTCATAGATAGACTTGATCATAAACCCACAATTCATTGGTCTCAACAAACACACCACAAAAAGAAGATTACATCGAATAGATCTCCACGAGAGAGGGGGAGAACTTTGTATTGAGATTCAAAGAGAGAGAAGAAGCCATCTAGCTACTAACTATGGACCCGAAGGTCTGAGGTAAACTACTCACACTTCATCGGAGGGGCTATGGTGATGTAGAAGCCCTCCGTGATGACGGCCCTCTTCCGGCGGAGCTCCGGAACAGGCCCCAAGATGGGATCTCGTGGATACAGAAAGTCGCGGCGGTGGAATTAGGTCTTTGGCTCCTGTTCTGATCGTTTGGGGGTACGTGTGTATATATAGGAGGAAGAAGTATGCCGGAGGAGCAACGAGGGGCCCACGAGGCAGAGGGGCGCGCCCTAGGGGGGCGCCCCCCACCCTCGTGACCGCCTCTTTTGTTCCTTGGAGCAGGGTCCAAGTCTCCTGGATCATGTTCGGTGAAAAAATCACGTTCCCAAAGATTTTATTCCGTTTGGACTCCGTTTGATATTCCGTTTCTTCGAAACACTGAAATAGGCAAAAAACAGCAATTCTGGGCTGGGCCTCCGGTTAATAGGTTAGTCCCAAAAATAATATAAAAGTGGAAAATAAAGCCCAATATAGTCCAAAACAGTAGATAATATAGCATGGAGCAAACAAAAATTATAGATACATTGGAGATGTATCAGTGCTCTCGGCGCGGCGTGGTCAATGTGATCAAGGAACGGCTTCCATCAGACGTGGACTGTACGTGGAGAGGCTGACAGTTGGGTCCACGGCCACAGCAAGGAAGTGCCTCCTTATTACGTGCAAAATAATTATTCCTCCACCTGACAGCGGGGACCCACCGGACGGGCCACCGTATTTCGTGAAAAAAACGTTTCCCCCCTGACTGCTGGGACCCACCAGCTACACCTTTGCACACAAGGAAGTGCGTCCGGGCAAAAAAACAAAACGATTCGGCCCCCAGACAGCTGGGACCCACCAGCTACATCTTCGCACGCAAGGAAGTGCCTGATAGTCGGGACCCACCTGGTCGAAGCGTACGTAGCGTTGTCATTCTGGTCGTGAACGTGTACATACATACTGGTTGATGTAGAGGCGTGCACGTGTCGTAGTAGAGGCGCGCACATGTCGTAGTAGAGGCGCACACGTAGCATGTACACGTACATACAGCGGCCAGGGTGCAAGAAAGAAAATACGGCCATGTATGTGTACATACGGGCAGGGTCTCGAACGCCTACTTGCGCATACGTACGGCTAGGGCTCGTATACATGGCTGGGTCGGAACGGAGAAACAGTGTCGTCGTCGTGTTCATGGGGAGGCAACGGAATGCGTCGTGTTCATGGGGGAGGCAATGGAATGTGTCGTGTTCATGGGGAGGCAATGGAATGCGTCATGTTCATGGGGAGGCAACAGGATGTGTCGTGTTAATCGGAAGGCAACGGAACGCGTGGGAGCCAACCGGCTGGGTCGGAACGAAATGCGTGGTCGTGTTCATCAGGAGGGCTTGGACGGAACAAGCGATGGAAACGAGGCCTGGCGTACCGCAGAACAGAGGAAACGGACCTCCTACGGTCGAAAGGGGGTCCTGTTGATCGGGAGGGGTGTGACGTACCGCAAAACGGAGGAAACGTAGCTCCTACGTTCGAAACGGGGGTCCTGTTGATCGGGAGGGGTGTGACGTACCGCAAAACAGACGAAATGGACCTCCTACGGTCGAAACGGGGGTCCTATTCATCGGGATGGGTGTGGCGTACCGCAAAACGGGACTCCACGGGATACTGTTCATCTCCACCGTTGACCTCCTCCAGCCTCCACGGGCTACCGTCGACCTCCTCCAGCCTCCACAGGCTCCTATTCATCCAGCCTCCACCACGCGCTACTCCACCGACTACTGTTCAACCACCCCTCCACTGTCTACTGTTCATCCAGCCCTCCACACCACGGGGTCCTGTTCAACCACCCCTCCACGGGCACCCCTCCACCATCTACTGTTCATCCAGCCCTCCACACCACGGGGTCCTGTTCATCCAGAGGCAACGCCACCGCTCACTGTTCATCCAAAACCCCCCGCAACGCTCACTGTTCATCCAAAGGCAGCATCGATTGGCTTCAGTTAGCAGCAGTAGCGAAGGAATCGCTCGATCGGGTTCAGTTAACAACCATCGATCAATCGCTCGGGTTCAGTAACGCGTAGCCTGCAGTGCAATCGCTCGGGTTCAGTTAGAGCCCAACGCCTCGCTCGGGTTCAGTTAGAGCCAACGCCTCGCACACACGCGCGTACGTGTACGAGAGAAACGCGCATCGCTCGGCCCCCGACCTCCCACCGTAACCGGGAACTCCCTGAAATTTTCCTCCCCCTCGCTTCTACCATGGTTTTTTCCGTCATGGACGGCCCAAAGAATGTCATGCAGCTGCGTCTCCGGCCCGCCCAGGACGAAAAGCCCATTTTCTGTCATGATATTTTGTCATAGAAGTAGGAGCCCACCACATCTATGATGATACCGGGTTTTGTCACAATTATCGTCATAGAAGTGTCATATGTATGACAGAAAAAAAAATTCGTGTGGCCCAAAATGTCACTGATGTGTCTTTTTTTTGTAGTGCCCGGCAAGACCCTTGCCGGGTGGCCTTAGCGGCCCCGGCAAGACTCTTGCAAGGACAGCTCGCCCCGCACCAACAGAGGGAGCCACCCTTGAGCCCACGGCCCCCAGTGCCATCATCAGTGTGGGGCCAGGACTCGGGAAGGCACCCCTGTGGTGGCATACAGATCTTTGTGAAGACATATTCAAGATCAGATCAGAAGACAACGATTCTCGGCAAGATCCTTGCCAAGGAAGGCCACCAGAACCCCGGCAAGATCCTTGCCGGGGACGACAACACGCCACGGCGAGACCCTTGCCGGGCCACCCGGCAAGGCCCTCGCCAAAGACGCCGGCAAGCCATCGTCAAGCCCATGTCAACCAAGCTTCCACCGCCGTTCACATGCAGCTACTAGCCCAACCAGCTGGGCGGGCACCTGCGTGGCAACATGCAGCTCCCAGGCCAACTCATCAAGCGCCTACGTGGCGGCATGCAAATCTTCGTGAAGGCTCCACCACCGCGCCAACTCAGCTGTCTGCCTGCCTATATGGCACTGCACGCATCCCCGGCCGAGGCGCGTGTCGAAGCGAGAAGGAGCGGCGACAGACGGGACGGGCCTCACCCCCGTCCCCGATAAAGCAAGAGGACACCTAAGCAATGCATTAAATGCACCTTGTCTTGTAATACGAGGGATAACCTCGTGCCACTGTAGACCTTTCCACCTCCTGTGTGCCACTGTGGCAACCCCTTTTTCCTATAAAAGGAGGTCCGAGGCGACGAGGAGAGGGATTCGGCTCTTTTGAACCACACGCTGACCACAGCTAGTTCAGGAGCTCAAGAACTCTCAAAAATACACCCACCAAAGCAGGACTAGGGTTTTACGCATCCTCGCGGCCCAAACTGGAGGAAATATGCCCTAGAGGCAATAATAAAGTTATTATTTATTTCCTTATATCATGATAAATGTTTATTATTCATGCTATAATTGTATTAACCGGAAACATGATACATGTGTGAATACATAGACAAACAGAGTGTCACTAGTATGCCTCTACTTGACTAGCTCATTGATCGAAGATGGTTATGTTTCCTAACCATATACAAAGAGTTGTCATTTGATTAATGAGATCACATCATTAGGAGAATGATGTGATTGACTTGACCCATTCTGTTAGCATTAGCACTCGATCGTTTAGTATGTTGCTATTGCTTTCTTCATGACTTATACATGTTCCTACGACTATGAGATTATGTAACTCCCGTTTATCGGAGGAACACTTTGTGTGCTACCAAACGTCACAACGTAACTGGGTGATTATAAAGGCGCTCTACAGGTGTCTCCGAAGGTACTTGTTGGGTTGGCGTATTTCGAGATTAGGATTTCTCACTCCGATTATCGGAGAGGTATCTCTGGGCCCTCTCGGTAATGCACATCACTTAAGCCTTGCAAGCATTGCAACTAATGAGTTAGTTGTAGGATGATGTATTACGTAACGAGTAAAGAGACTTTCCGGTAACGAGATTGGACTAGGTATTGAGATACGGACGATCGAATCTCAGGCAAGTAACATACCGATGACAAAGGGAACAATGTATGTTGTTATGCGGTCTGACCGATAAAGATCTTCGTAGAATATGTGGGAGCCAATATGAGCATCCAAGTTCCGCTATTGTTTATTGACCGGAGACATGTCTCGTTCATGTCTACATAGTTCTTGAACCCGTAGGGTCCGCACGCTTGATGTTTCGATGACAGTTATATTATGAGTTTATATGTTTTGATGTACCGAAGGTTGTTTGGAGTCCCAGATGTGATCACGGACATGACGAGGAGTCTCGAAATGGTCGAGACATGAAGATTAATATATTGGAAGCCTATGTTTGGATATCGGAAGTGTTCCGGGTGAAATCGGGATTTTACCAGAGTACCGGGAGGTTACCGGAAGCCCCCGGGAGCTTAATGGGCCATGGTGGGCCTTGTGGAGAATAGGAGAGGCGGCTAGGGTAGGGCCGCGCGCCCCTCCCCCCATAGTCCGAATAGGACAAGGAGAGGGGGCCGCGCCCCCCCTTTTCCTTCCTCTCTCCCTCCTCTTTCCCCCTCCTCTCCTAGTCCAACAAGGAAAAGGGAGAGAGTCCTACTCCCGGTAGACTCCTCCTGGCACGCCCCCTCTAGGCCGGCCGCACCTCCCCCTTGCTCCTTTATATACGGGGGCAGGGGGCACCCTAAAGACACAACAATTGGTCGTTTGATCTTTTATCCGTGTGCGGTGCCCCCCTCCACCATAGTCCACCTCGATAATACTGTAGCGGTGCTTAGGCGAAGCCCCGCGTCGGTAGAACATCATCATCGTCACCACGCCGTCGTGCTGACGAAACTCTCCCTCAACACTCGGCTGGATCGGAGTTCGAGCGACGTCATCGGGCTGAACGTGTCTTGAACTCGGAGGTGCCATGCGTTCGGTACTTGATCAGTCGGATCGTGAAGATGTACGACTACATCAACCGCGTTGTGCCAACGCTTCTATTTTTGGTCTACAAGGGTACGTGGACAACACTCTACCCTCTCGTTGCTATGCATCACCATGATCTTGCGTGTGCGTAGGAATTTTTTTGAAATTACAACGTTCCCCAATAGTGGCATCCGAGCCAGGTTTTATGCATAGATGTCATATGCACGAGTAGAACACAAGTGAGTTGTGGGAGATATAAGTCATACTACTTACCAGCATGTCATACTTTGGTTCGGCGGTATTGTTGGATGAAGCGGCCCGGACCAACATTACGCGTACGCTTACGCGAGACTAGTTCTGCCGACGTGCTTTGCACACAGGTGGCTGGCTGGTGTCAGTTTCTCCAACTTTAGTTGAACCGAGTGTGGCTACGCCTGGTCCTTGCAAAGGTTAAAATAGCACCTACTTGACAAACTATCGTTATGGTTTTGATGCGTAGGTAAGAGCGGTACTTGCTAAGCCCGTAGCAGCCACGTAAAATTTGCAACAACAAAGTAGAGGACGTCTAACTTGTTTTTGCAGGGCATGTTGTGATGTGATATGGTCAAGACATGATGCTAAATTTTATTGTATGAGATGATCATGTTTTGTAACCGAGTTATTGGCAACTGGCACGAGCCATATGGTTGTCGTTTTATTTTATGCAATGCAATCGCCCTGTAATGCTTTACTTTATCACTAAGCGGTAGCGATAGTCGTAGAAGCATAAGATTGGCGAGACGACAATGATGCTACGATGGAGATCAAGGTGTCGCGCCGGTGACGATAGTGATCATGACGGTGCTTTGGAGATGGAGATCACAAGCACAACATGATGATGGCCATATCATATCACTTATATTGATTGCATGTGATGTTTATCTATAATGCATCTTATCTTGCTTTGATTGATAGTAGCATTATAAGATGATCCCTCACTAAAATTATCAAAGTATAAGTGTTCTCCTTGAGTATGCACCGTTGCGAAAGTTCTTCGTGCTGAGACACCATGTGATGATTGGGTGTGATAGGCTCTACTTTCAAATACAACGGGTGCAAAACAGTTGCACACGCGGAGTACTCAGGTTAAACTTGACGAGCCTAGCATATAACAGATATGGCCTCGGAACATGGAGAACGAAAGGTCGAGCGTGAATCGTATAGTAGATATGATCAACATAGTGATGTTCACCATTGAAACTACTCCATCTCACATGATGATCGGACATGGTTTAGTTGATCTGGATCACGTGATCACTTAGAGGATTAGAGGGATGTCTATCTAAGTGGGAGTTCTTAAGTAATATGATTATTTGAACTTAAATTTATCATGAACTTAGTACCTGATAGTATCTTGCTTGTCTATGTTGATTGTAGATAGATGGCCCGTGTTGTTGTTCCGTTGAATTTTAATGCGTTCCTTGAGAAAGCAAAGTTGAAAGATGATGGTAGCAATTACACGGACTGGGTCCGTAACTTGAGGATTATCCTCATTGCTGCACAGAAGAATTACGTCCTGGAAGCACCGCTAGGTGTACCACCTGCGCCAACAACTGCAGACATTGTGAATGTCTGGCAGTCACGTGTTGATGACTACTCGATAGTTCAGTGTGCCATGTTTTACGGCTTAGAACCGGGACTTCAACGACGTTTTGAACGTCATGGAGCATATGAGATGTTCCAGGAGTTGAAGTTAATATTTCAAGCAAATGCCCGGATTGAGAGATATGAAGTCTCCAATAAGTTCTACAGCTGCAAGATGGAGGAGAATAGTTCTGTCAGTGAGCATATACTCAAGATGTCTGGGTACTGCAATCACTTGATTCAACTGGGAGTTAATCTTCCGGATTATAGCGTCATTGACAGAATTCTTCAATCACTGCCACCAAGCTACAAGAGCTTCGTGATGAACTATAATATGCAAGGGATGGATAAGACAATTCCGAGCTCTTCGCAATGCTAAAGGCAGCGGAGGTAGAAATCAAGAAGGAGCATCAAGTGTTGATGGTCAATAAGACCACCAGTTTCAAGAACAAGGGCAAAGGGAAGAAGAAGGGGAACTTTAGGAAGAACAGCAAGCAAGTTGCTGCTCAGGAGAAGAAACCCAAGTCCGGACCTAAGCTTGAGACTGAGTGCTTCTACTGCAAGCAGACTGGTCACTGGAAGCGAAACTACCCCAAGTATTTGGCGGATAAGAAGGATGACAAGGTGAACAAAGGTATATGTGATATACATGGTATTGATGTGTACCTTACTAATGCTCGCAGTAGCACCTGGGAATTTGATACTGGTTCTGTTGCTAATATTTGCAACTCGAAACAGGGACTATGGATTAAGCGAAGATTGGCTAAGGACGAGGTGACAATGCGCGTGGGAAATGATTCCAAAGTCGATGTGATCGCGGCCGGCACGCTACCTCTACATCTACCTTTGGGATTAGTATTAAACCTAAATAATTGTTATTTGGTGCCAGCGTTGAGCATGAACATTATATCTGGATCTTGTTTGATGCGAGACGGTTATTCATTTAAATCAGAGAATAATGGTTATTCTATTTATATGAGTAATATCTTTTAGGGATCCCTATCTTTTATGGTCATGGACCCTTGAAGAGTGGTCTATTTTTGTTAAATCTCGATAGTAGTGATACACTTATTCATAATATTGAAGCCAAAAGATGCAGAGTTGATAATGATAGTGCAACTTATTTGTGGCACTGCCGTTTAGGTCATATCGGTGTAAAGCGCATGAAGAAACTCCATACTGATGGACTTTTGGAACCACTTGATTATGAATCACTTGGTACTTGCGAACCGTGCCTCATGGGCAAGATGACTAAAACGCCGTTCTCCAGAACTATGGAGAGAGCAACAGATTTGTTGGAAATCATACATACAGATGTATGTGGTCCGATGAATGTTGAGGCTCGTGGCGGATATCGTTATTTTCTCACCTTCATAGATGATTTAAGCAGATATGGGTATATCTACTTAATGAAACATAAATCTGAACGTTTGAAAAGTTCAAAGAATTTCATAGTGAAGTTGAAAATCATCGTAACAAGAAAATAAAGTTTCTACGAGCTGATCGTGGAGGAGAATATTTGAGTTATGAGTTTAGTCTTCATTTGAAACAATGCGGAATAGTTTCGCGACTCACGCCACCCGGAACACCACAGCGTAATGGTGTGTCCGAACGTCTTAATCGTACTCTACTAGATATGGTGCGATCTATGATGTCTCTTACTGATTTACCGCTATCGTTTTGGGGTTATGCTTTAGAGACGGTCGCATTCACGATAAATAGGGCACCATCAAAATCCGTTGAGACGACGCCTTATGAATTGTGGTTTGGCAAGAAACCAAAGTTGTCGTTTCTGAAAGTTTGGGGCTACGATGCTTATGTGAAAAAGCTTCAACCTGATAAGCTCGAACCCAAATCGGAGAAATGTGTCTTCATAGGATACCCAAAGGAGACTGTTGGGTACACCTTCTATCACAGATCGGAAGGCAAAACTTTTGTTGCTAAATTCGGAATCTTTCTGGAGAAGGAGTTTCTCTCGAAAGAAGTGAGTGGGAGGAAAGTAGAACTTGATGAGGTAACTATACCTGCTCCCCTATTGCAAAGTAGTTCATCGCAGAAACCGGTTTCTGCGACACCTACACCAATTAGTGAGGAAGTTAATGATGATGATCATGGAACTTCAGATCAAGTTGTTACTGAACCTCGTAGGTCAACCAGAGTAAGATCTGCACCAGAGTGGTATGGAAATCCTGTTCTGGAAGTTATGTTACTAGACCATGGCGAACCTACGAACTATGAAGAAGCGATGGTGAGCTCAGATTCCGCGAAGTGGCTTGAGGCCATGAAATCTGAGATGGGATCCATGTATGAGAACACAGTGTGGAGTTTGGTTGACTTGCCCGAAGATCGGCAAGCAATTGAGAATAAATGGATCTTCAAGAAGAAGACTAACGCTGACGGTAATGTTACTATCTATAAAGCTCGACTTGTTGCGAAAGGTTTTCGACAGGTTCAAGGGATTGACTATGATGAGACCTTCTCACCCGTAGCGATGCTTAATCTGTCCGAATCATGTTAGCAATTGCCGCATTTTATGATTATGAAATTTGGCAAATGGATGTCAAAACTGCATTCCTGAATGGATTTCTGGAAGAAGAGTTGTATATGATGCAACCGGAAGGTTTTGTCGATCCAAAGGGAGCTAACAAAGTGTGCAAGCTCTAGCGATCCATTTATGGACTGGTGCAAGCCTCTCGGAGTTGGAATAAACGCTTTGATAGTGTGATCAAAGCATTTGGTTTTGTACAGACTTTTGGAGAAGTCTGTATTTACAAGAAAGTGAGTGGGAGCTCTGTAGCATTTCTGATATTATATGTGGATGACATATTGTTGATTGGAAATGATATAAAATTTCTGGATAGCGGAAAGGGATACTTGAATAAGAGTTTTTCAATGAAAGACCTCGGTGAAGCTGCTTATATATTGGGCATCAAGATCTATAGAGATAGATCAAGACGCTTAATTGGACTTTCACAAAGCACATACCTTGACAAAATTTTGAAGAAGTTCAAAATGGATCAAGCAAAGAAAGGGTTCTTGCCTGTGTTACAAGGTGTGAAGTTGAGTCAGACTCAATGCCCGACCACTGCAGAAGATAGAGAGAAAATGAAAGGTGTTCCCTATGCTTCAGCTATAGGCTCTATCATGTATGCAATGCTATGTACCAGACCTGATGTGTGCCTTGCTATCAGTCTAGCAGGGAGGTACCAAAGTAATCCAGGAGTGGATCACTGGACAGCGGTCAAGAACATCCTGAAATACCTGAAAAGGACTAAGGATATGTTTCTCGTTTATGGAGGTGACAAAGAGCTCATCATAAACGGTTATGTTGATGCAAGCTTTGACACTGATCCGGACGATTCTAAATCGCAAACCGGATACGTGTTTACATTGAACGGTGGAACTGTCAGTTGGTGCAGTTCTAAACAAAGCGTTGTGGCGGGATCTACGTGTGAAGCAGAGTACATAGCTGCTTCGGAAGCAGCAAATGAAGGAGTCTGGATGAAGGAGTTCATATCCGATCTAGGTGTCATAGCTAGTGCATCAGGTCCAACGAAAATCTTTTGTGACAATACTGGTGCAATTGCCTTGGCGAAGGAATCCAGATTTCACAAGAGAACCAAGCACATCAAGAGACACTTCAATTCCATTCGGGATTTAGTCTAGGTGGGAGACATAGAAATTTGCAAGATACAAACAGATCTGAATGTTGCAGACTCGTTGACTAAGCCTCTTCCACGAGCAAAACATGATCAGCACCAAGGCTCCATGGGTGTTAGAATCATTACTGTGTAATCTAGATTATTGACTCTAGTGCAAGTGGGAGACTGAAGAAAATATGCCCTAGAGGCAATAATAAAGTTATTATTTATTTCCTTATATCATGATAAATGTTTATTATTCATGCTAGAATTGTATTAACTGGAAACATGATACATGTGTGAATACATAGACAAACAGAGTGTCACTAGTATGCCTCTACTTGACTAGCTCATTGATCGAAGATGGTTATGTTTCCTAACCATAGACAAAGAGTTGTCATTTGATTAATGAGATCACATCATTAGGAGAATGATGTGATTGACTTGACCCATTCCGTTAGAATTAGCACTCGATCGTTTAGTATGTTGCTATTGCTTTCTTCATGACTTATACATGTTCCTATGACTATGAGATTATGCAACTCCCGTTTACCGGAGGAACACTTTGTGTGCTACCAAACGTCACAACGTAACTGGGTGATTATAAAGGTGCTCTACAGGTGTCTCCGAAGGTACTTGTTGGGTTGGCGTATTTCGAGATTAGGATTTTTCACTCCGATTGTCGGAGAGGTATCTCTGCGCCCTCTCGGTAATGCACATCACTTAAGCCTCGCAAGCATTGCAACTAATGAGTTAGTTGCGGGATGATGTATTATGTAACGAGTAAAGAGACTTGCCGGTAACGAGATTGAACTAGGTATTGAGATACCGACGATCGAATCTCGGGCAAGATACCTATGACAAAGGGAACAACGTATGTTGTTATGCGGTCTGACCAATAAAGATCTTCGTAGAATATGTGGGAGCCAATATGAGCATCCAGGTTCCGCTATTGGTTATTGACCGGAGATAGTTATATTATGAGTTTATATGTTTTGATGTACCGAAGGTTGTTCGGTGTCCCAGATGTGATCACGGACATGACGAGGAGTCTCAAAATGCTCGAGACATGAAGATTGATATATTGGAAGCCTATGTTTGGATATCGGAAGTGTTCCGGATGAAATCGGGATTTTACCGGAGTACTAGGAGATTACCGGAACCCCCCGGGAGCTTAATGGGCCATAGTGGGCCTTGTGGAGAAGAGGAGAGGCGGCCAGGGCATGGCCGCGCGCCCCTCCCCCTAGTACGAATAGGACAAGGTGAGGGGGGCGGCGCCCCCCCTTTTCCTTCCTCTCTCCCTCCTCTTTCCCCCTCCTCTCCTAGTCCAACAAGGAAAAGGGTGGGAGTCCTACTCCCGGTAGGAGTAGGACTCCTCCTGGCGCGCGCCCTCTAGGCCGGCCGCACCTCCCCCCTTGCTCCTTTATATACGGGGGCAGGGGCACCCTAGAGGCACAACAATTGATCGTTTGATCTTTTAGCCGTATGCGGTGCCCCCCTCCACCATAGTCCACCTCGATAATACTGTAGCGGTGCTTAGGCGAAGCCCTGCGTCGGTAGAACATCATCATCGTCACCACACCGTCGTGCTGACGAAACTCTCTCTCAACACTCGACTGGATTGGAGTTCGAGGGACGTCATCGGGCTGAACGTGTGCTGAACTCGGAGGTGTCGTGTGTTCGGTACTTGATCGGTCGGATCGTGAATACGTACGACTACATCAACCGCGTTGTGCTAACGCTTCCGCTTTCGGTCTACGAGGGTACGTGGACAACACTCTCCCCTCTCGTTGCTATGCATCACCATGATCTTGCGTGTGCGTAGGAATTTTTTTGAAATTACTACGTTCCCCAACACGAACCTGGGTAAACGATCCTTGTGTTGTCTACTAGCCCTGCTCTCCTCGCAACCCTGTGCCCCGGCAACCGTAGTAGGGATTCTTGTGATCCCATAGGTGTCGTTCCACACCGTCATCAAGGCGTAGAAGTTAACGTGTCCAAATCTAGCATGCCATAACCACGAGTCATCATCACTCTTGGCGAGCCAACACTCCGGTTGAGATTGATCAAGGTTGAGAATATAGAGCCTGTTCCGTGTGCGATTAACACGAGCTAGCACGTTTCGGAGGTTTTCGAATATCGTCATGACTCCGTTCTCAATATCCCCCTTGCATCCATTATCGTCAAGTTTCCCGACCGAGATGATGTTGTTGCGAAGCTGTGGGATGTAGTACACTCCGATGAGTATGCGATGTTCTCCTGTGAGACCCTCGAAGAGGACAGAACCTTGCCCGCAAATCTCCACATTTGAACCATCACCGAACTTGACCGAGCCTTGAACATCATATTCCACCTCGAGGAACTTCTCCTTGCACCCCGTCATGTGGTTACTGGCACCTGTGTCTAGATACCACGACACGTTCTGCCTTCCCGATAACTTTGGTGTTACCTTTTTCTCATGAAGTAGCACCTTCCGGTTTGGTTTCACAACTGCTGTTTGGACGAGATCACAAACTTCGGCCATCAGAAGACCTGGACGTTCGTCTTCCTGCTTTGCCAAATTTGCCTTGATCTCCCGCTTGTTAGGCTCCGGACAATCCTTCGCAAAGTGACTCATCTCGTTGTAGTTATAGCACTTGACCTCGGACACATCCAAGTTTCGTGGCTTCCGCTCTTTAGATCGGTCCGCCTTACCACGACTTTGTGGCTTGCCTTTTCCTTTGCCGTTTCTGGTTTGTCCGCCGCGCTTCGCGTTGCTTGAGCCTTCACCACCATCACGCCTTCCTTTGCTACTTAGGGCCTCCCAATCTGCGCGCGAGTACATGAGTTGGTCACCACCTCCTCGTTTGCCTTTCTGACAGCCACGAGCATTCTCTTCCCATGTCCGGAAGCGTCCAATTGCCTCCGTTATGGTCATGTCGTCGATGTCGTAAAGCTGCTCGAGTCGTGCCGATGATGTACGTGAATTTATCAGTCACCGAACTGAAAAACTTCTCCACAATCTCAGCTTCCTCGAGCTTCGCACCAAGCGCGCGGATCTCTCCCACCAAGCTTCGCACCAAGCGCGCGGATCTCTCCCACCGATTCAGTTTCCTCCATCTACAACTTGTGAAATTGGCGCTTCAGCACTTGTGCCCGAGCCTTCGTGACGCGATATTCTCCAATCCTCATCTCTTTGAGTGCGTTCCACGCCTCTCTTGCTGTCTCGAACTCCGCCATTGTCATCAGCAAGGAATCTGGCACAGACTGGGCTATGGCAGCCATGGCACCTTCGTTGCACTCCTGGTCGACGTCGTCGTCTGTGATGGCCTCCCACACTCGAAGGGTTCGGAGAATGATCTTCATCTTCACCGCCCACACGCCGTACTTGGTGTCGGTGAGCATCGGGTACTGGATGGGGATATTGCGATGCGCCAGTATGTTGGCACCGTCCGTTCCGTCACCACTAGCCGCTGACTTGCCACCCTTCTTCACCTTGTCGTTGTTTTTATTCGCCTTGGAACCGTCGTTGCCGGACTTGACTGACTCAATGTCGCTATCCGTCATCGTAGATCATCGAGACTCTAGATACCAATTGTTGGCTTTTGATTGCTAGATCAATTCACCCAGAATCTACTAAACACGTACGTACAAAGCTAAGCCTCAAGCAAGCAGCCACGCTGCTTAATGGATTCTTTGGCTAGTTAGCAGTACCGTGCACGTCTTGCACGGTTGCCGTATGTACGGACGTGAACTCTGGGCTTGCGTCGGGTCGGAGCGGCTCGTAACTTGCGAACAGAAAACGATGGATAGCTACAGGCTCGTCCCGAGCCTGGTAGTTCTTTTATTTCTTTGATCGGTGATACAGATTACGGGGAATATCTTGAGTATATATACTATAGCTAACCTAGCCAACTAGTAGTCCTACTCGCTGATGGATTAGGAAACCTACACGGACATACGCATATGCACGTGCATAGAATGGACACGGACTAGCAGTCGTGTTTAATCCTAATAGTAGAGTCACGCTACGGGCCGCAGACAGGTAAGTCTGAGGACCCTCGTTTTCAGAACATCGATAACAGTCATGCGGATAGCTCATATGATCTTTATATTGAAGGACGAGAGAGAGATGCCATATAGCTATTGTTATGGACCCATAGTCCAAAAGGACTACTCACCCATAATCATCGTAGTAACAAATTTGATGTAGATAGCTTTGGTAGAAATATCAAAGCTATTATTGTTGTGACCTTCATCACCATGGTAGTTGGATCAAGATGTGATGAGAGGAAGGGAAGCGCTCAGGATCCATTTATGTAGCTTGGGTTCTAACTTGTGTATATATTCCCTTCGATCTGTTTTAGTCTGCATATAAGTTTTATTCCAAAGTCAAAGTATCTCTACTTTGACCAAATTTATAGAAAAAAGTATCAACACTCACAATGCTAAATCAATATTGTTAGATTCATTATTAAATGTAGTTTCATAGTATATTTATTTGATATTGTATATGTTGATATTTTTTAATATAAATTTGATCAAACTTTGTGAAGTTTGACTTGGCATAAATATAATACACGGAGTAAAAAGGACCTGAGGGAGTACAAAGGATTTGTAGCATTTAATTCGTAGATTGCTTCTGAAATGGATATGCATGTTGGTTTTTGGATACTATGAAGTTAGTGAACATTTATGTGCATATATCCTTACTATGAGATCTGGTACTATGTGAGATAAATGTGCATATCTTCTCATGGTGACATCTCTACGCTGGCTAGTAAATATCCATGAGAAATGCTCACCGGAGGTATTTGTACTTTTGAAGTTGTGTTCCATGAGTCTAAACTGGAGTTTGAGTACGGAACGCTGAGTTAACACTTCAAACTTTTGTTGGTTCCCCCGCAAAAAAAAAAAACTTTTGTTGGTTCAAGCAACAAACCAACATGGAAAACGCAAATACTGAAGATATACTATATCCGTAATCTTTGTTAGCAATCTTTCTTCTCTATCCCTAACACAAAGGAATTTGTAGTCAAAATCCACAGAAATATTTGATGATTTTTTGAGAAACCCAATAGTACCACTACATATTCATATAGAAAAAAAAAAGGAGTTATGTAGTTAATTAGGGAATCATGGACCAAAATCATGTAGAATGGGCACGAAAGCGATGAACAAGTGGACCACCGGACACACCAACACACCAAACAAATGCCGTAGAAGAAAGTTTCCATTTTGCCTGCCAGTTGGGGCATTTTGTTTGAACTACATTTTGTAGCGAATCATGTAAATGTTACAATAATTAATGCATGGATGTGTGCATTACTCAATGCAAAGGTCAAAGTTCTTTCTCGCTTATAAGAAAAACAACAGCAACAACACAGGGATAGTTAAATTTTTTTGTCGGCATATGGTTTGTCTTTTCAGCTGTAAAAGGTTTAGTTTGTGCTACTGCAATGGTATATTGGTATCATATAATATGGTTTACTTTATTTCATTTCTCACTCTCTGACCAGGTTTTGGTAGAGAGATAATTTCATTGTCATCAACTCAAATCTCAGGCACACTTCAGTCAGATCATCATTTCCGGTAGCGGCGGCTCCTCTGGCTCTTCCGGCGGCTCGCCACACTTCTTAGTACACATGCAGTGACGTTCTACAACGCCGTGGCAATACCCTCCGGTGAAGTTCTCAGTGAGGCAGATGGCAAAACAATTGTCGTTGTGGGTGCACCGCCCTTTGAAAGTTCGGCTACGCTGCTTGCACAACTCGGCCTCTCCACCTACTCAATCAATCAATCAACAACCGCATGAAACTTGTCAGTTTAACTAACACAATATTCTTGCCCACGGCTACATATTTTTGAAGTAGTACAACAGAGGTGCTAAAGAGTAGAGAAGATATCTTGTTGAATGGACTCACCCAAGGTAAGAAAGAGCAAGACCAAAGCTATTGCTGCGACCTTGGCCTCCATGGCGTTGGATCGAGATGTGATGAGAGGGGGGAGGGCTCAGTGTCCATTTATATAGCTTGGGGTTCTAACTTTGTATGTACGAGGAGTGTGTAGCATTTAATTCATAGATTGCTTCTGAAATGGATACACATGTTGGTTTTTTGATACAATGAAGTTAATGAACATTAATCTGCATATATCCTTGCTACTAGATCTGGTACTGTGTGAAATAAATGTGCATATCTTTTCCTGGCGACATCTCTGCGCTGGACAGTAAATATCCATGAGTAAAGTTCATTGGAGGTCTTTATACTGTACTTTCGAAGTTGTGTTCCGTGAATCTCTAAGGCGAAGTTTCAGTAGGGAGCTCCAAGGTGAACACTTTAAAGTTTTGTTGGTTCAGGCACCAAATCGAGATGAAAAATGCAAATCGCAAATATCGTACTTTATCTGTAATCTTTGTTCATAATCTTCTCTATATCCTAACACAAAAGGAATTTGTAGTCAAAACTCCATAGAAATATTTGGTGATTTTTTTTTTGGAAAACCCAACACTACCACTACCTATTCATATAGAAAATAGGAGTTCTTTTTTTGGAGGCTCGCCGTAGAACAATTGTTCTACGGTAAAATATATTAAATTTTATGTTCAAAAACAAAGGCAAAAAGCCAAAGAAAGAGAATACAAATTAACCAGCACCGGTTCTAGGTAACATGGTAAAAAATCAGAGGTTATTCACAATCCAGGTCTTGAAGACCTCTTGACTAATCTCTTTGATTAATGCACACTTTCTCTAGGTCTTGTATGTGGAGTTCTTTCCAAAGGGTTGATACTTGGAGCGATGCCTTTGAAAATCTAGTTATTCCTTTGGGTCCAGATGTTCCAGCACCCTATGACAATGGTGTCCATATGAAATTCTGGTGGAAGAATAGAGGCTGCAAGCTGAATGTCAAACAGAACTGAGGTGCTCCTTTTTCTAGATGGGGTGATGAAGTCCAAGTAATACAAAGCAAAAGGACAGTCCAAGAGGTGCATGGCCGATTCAACGCGAGCAAAATAATATGAAATGGGCATGAAGCCCCACCGGTCTCGAAAAGTGACCGAAACTGACTAACAAACACACCACCTCACACACCAACACACTAAACAAACTCTGGGAAGAAAAAACCGCAGTTGAATCATGTCCTTGACACATCGCCCGGTGAGCAAACCAGATTTGGAGGCCATGGTTAGGACCCCAAACTAGATTGGTTTTGGATACCATGAAGTTACTGCACATTTTTGTGCATATATCCTTGCCTTGAAATCGGGTAGTCTGTAGAATAAATGTGCATATCTTTTTTTGTGTTTAGATGATTAAAAAGACAGTGGTATTGTCATCCCACCAGAGTTCACGTTTTAGACTTGACACTGGTGCTTGCATTTTTCCGCCTTCTGTGCGTTCAGTGGGAGGAGAAGTTCCCGTCGGTAAATTAATTCAGCACATGGTTTTGATCAGATTTGATTGGAAAGCACTGATTTGATTTAGATTATTCCAAACCAATTAGACGAAACAAATTTGTGATGTACAAACACTAACTCCGCTTTAATACTAGAGATATAGAGAAAATGCCCACTTAATTAGTGAATCACATGCCAAAATCTCTAATCTGAAAGGGAGGTTGGTAGCGTTGCCAACTCGAATCAAATAAAATCTTACCAAGACATCAAATTTTTTATGCATGCACATGTTTTTATTTTTCGTTTTTTCTATGTTCTGTCTTTTGGTTTCTTTTTTCTTGTTTCATTTCATCAACAACCAACCTATTATTTTGTGCTTAGCATACTATCAAAATTGACACATACCTATATGCCATGGATGAGTTGGTAGCGTCACCTCCATTCCGATTAGACCTCCCCCACCGATTTTTTATTTCCCACCAATTTGTTTAAACTGATTTTTATCCCACTGATCTACTTAATTCAGTTTTTATGTGCTAAACTTAGTAATGTCATTATAAAAAGAAATCAATCACATGATCCCTAATCAACCTTTAGGGTGTGTTCAGTTCGTGGAATTAAGTAGAACGTCACGGGTCGGTCCCGTACCTGGCACCGATTCCAGCGTTTGGTTCGCGAGCGAGAGGGAAAGTAATGGTTCCCCGCGAGGGAATATACCCCCGATATGCCGAACCAAGTGATTCCTCCGAATCGGCGGTACCACGCGGAACGGCTCGCACGGGAGGTCTGCCCCTCATCTCGGCCCGACCCCTCGCTTCCCTCGCCCCGATCCCCTCCCCCAATCACGCCGCCGAGCTAGCCCCTCCTCCCAACCCCGCCGCTGCCCCTCCTCCCGAGGTTCCCCTGACCGCCCCCGTCACGATGGTGAGCAACACCGTCGCGCCCTTGCCTCCTTTCCTCTCT